>NC_051062.1:13722721-14007721 GCF_904848185.1 Acanthopagrus latus
GTGTGTTAGTTGAACTTCTCTCTGTGTTTTCTTGCATCTTTAGCTTTTAGTTTTATGATTTGAAGTGAAGGTGTGTGTCTGCGTTCATGCTGTCTCAGATCCTTCACACTGTTTCTTTCTGGATTTCTTTCTTAACCACAAAGATGAACGAACAGAACAAACCTTTCAGCCTGATAAGAAAAGCTCAAGTTCCATGTGTCAAACTTACATTTCTAACCATTTTGAGCATTTATTGCACATTTCAGTGATTTTACTTGTTATTTGTTCATTTTTTTCCTGGTTTGATGTTGTAAATTAGATTTTGTGAAGCACTTTTGTTGTTTCCAGATGATTTTATCCACATGACAGATCGAGGAAAACTTTAAACTGTAAATCATTAACCAGTTTCTGTAGCTCTGAATATCAGTTGTCATATATTTGGAAGCTAAATAACATCATAAAAAAACAATTAACTCATACAGCAATTAACGGTGGACTCGTTATGTAGAGTGATGTCAGTGGAAATGAAGCGATGAAGAGATGACGTGAACTTGTGACGACAATCTGGATTTGAAGTTCATGATCTGGAGTAAAAGTTTGAAATAACATGACATTTTAAATATTTAAATACTTTCCACTGCTGGATGGCGATCATTTCAAACTTTTTATTTCAGGTGTTTCTTCTGGACTGCTTGTTGTTGTTGTTTCCCACGAAGACATTCAGTAGAAAGTCGAGCTCTTATTGTACGATCGCGTATCGAAGCAGGAAGAGAAGCGGTTTGAAATATTCAACTTTTGTCCGTCAGAGAACAAACGAGGTGTTCTCAGAGGAAAATAAGGTCCCAGAACGCTGTTAGAAGGTGGCAGGGTCCGCCACAAGTAAACCAAGTGAAACAGTATGAAGTTGTGTCGTCCTTTACGTTCAGTTTGTTTATTCAGTCATTAAAACAAAGAGTTTCAATATTCAGTTTGTTTAAATCAGACAATCCAGATCTGAGCATTTCTTCCCCGAAACTTCAGACTGCTCCTTTAAATTTCTGTTAAATATATAAACAAATTTCAGTCTGTCGTAAAGTAAAGCTGCAACTAAAGATTTGTGTCATTATCGATTTATCTGCAGGTGAGTTGTACGAAGAATTAAGTCAGTTTAAAATGTCAAAAGATTGTTAAAAAAAAAAATGAAACCCCAAAACTCTTCAGTAAACGACAGAGAAAAGCAGCCGGAGAAACGATGTTTGACTTTTCTGCTTGTAAAACAGCTGAAACTATTCATCCATAATCAAAACTGTCTGCAACTTCAACATTAGATGTTGATTTTAAGACATTTTAGCACAAAAAAATGCAAGAAATCTCCTCGTTCGAGCTTCTCAAACATCAGGATTTGATGCTGAACCAACAAATATTTAGTTTTCATTAATGGTTTAGTTGATAAAATGTCACATCATGAGGTCTTTAAATCACTTCTTCTGTCAAAAAAAAAAACCCCAAAATCTTCACATATTGTCATTAAAGACGAAGAGAAGCTGCAGATCTTCAGATTTCAGCAGCTGGAACCAACAAATGTTTGACTTTTTTTCCTTGAGAAACGCCTGAAACCATCAGAGAGTTCAACGCTGGTTACTTGACGTTCGTGTTGCTTCGATCGCTCTGTTTGTTGTTGTTTGTGGATTTGTGTCTAATTATTTATTTCATTTCCAAACAGATGTGTGAGTTTTGACGTGTTTATATCAACGAGACCGTCTTTATGTTATTAACGTGTTTCCAGGCGGCAGGTTCGTCTGAAGAGTTTGCAGCAGCAGTTTGGTTTGTTTGTGTGAACCTGTGAGAGTTTCAGCTCCTGTCGCTGCTCCTCCTCCTCCTCCTCCTCCTCCTCCTCGTCCTCCTCCTCCTCCTCCTCCTCGTCCTCCTCCTCCTCCTCCTCCTCCTCCTCCTCCTCCTCGTCCTCCTCCTCGTCCTCCTCGTCCTCCTCCTCCTCCTCCTCCTCGTCCTCCTCCTCGTCCTCCTCCTCCTCCTCCTCCTCGTCCTCCTCCTCCTCCTCCTCCTCCTCCTCCTCCTCCTCCTCCTCCTCCTCGTCTTCATCCTCGTCCTCCTCCTCCTCCTCGTCCTCGTCCTCCTCCTCCTCCTCCTCCTCTTCCTCCTCCTCTTCCTCCTCCTCAGAGTTCAAGGTCGCCGTGCGGCTATTTCCAGCTCGTCTTGGCTTTGATCCGTGTCGCAAAATGACAAGGTAACGCAACTCGGGGGGTCAGCTGTGTTACAGGAATGCTTCCACGGATCGGGAAAGAGAAAATCAATCCTGGCTGACAGTGTCTTCAGGATACTCCGACCTGACTGGACCATGACAACTGCACACACACACACACACGAGATATAAACACTTGAGCTCACACACATGTACACAAACAAGCACTTGTCGTACACACAAACACAAGCTGCAGCCAAATATAGTTCACACACACACACACACACACACTGCAGCTGTCTGCGAGCCTGACACAGACGACCTCTGTCAGCTCGACTCCGTCTGTCGTCTTGTCAAGGTGCATCAGAGAGACAAGGTGTCGGCCCAAAACTTCATCAGCCGCTAACTGCTTCTGAAAAGTTCAGCTCAGGGAGAGAAACAACACACACAAGGAGGAAGTTAAACCTGAAAGTGTCGACACAACACTCGGTCGGAGTCCTCGTGGAGATCCGGGAAGTTCTGACGAGGAAAAGTTCCAGGCAACGAGCTCGTTAAACGTACAACAGTCTGGAAGGATCGACCCACATTTCATATCCTACAGAACCAAATATCACATTTTAGCCATTATGTCGTTTAACTATTGTTCGAATTTTGTCGCCAGTTGTTGAAAAGCGAAAGGCGGAAGCTCAGCGATTCAAATGAAGCCGTTATTTTGTGTTTTTAGCTTAAAATCCGATCATTTTATCTGTTATTTTGACGCCTGACTTGACACCAAACTCAGATCACGTCGGTGGTTCTGAAGATGAATTGTGCAACATATCTCACATATTATTGATGATTAAGGCAGCAGATTATCGTGGTTAGTCAGCACCTGATCAGTCACCTGCACCATCAGGAAGTTGTCGTGTGTTATGAATTGTGTCCTCTCTCCACACCCGTACATCCTGCAGTCTGACCGCCGGACATCAGCGCTGCAGCGTCTCTGCTCTCGTCCGTCTGACGGTGTGATATCTTCTGTTTCTGTGGCCAAACAATGCCTGTGAGCGCTGGCAGCCATTAGACTCCCTCCCAGGTCATTGAGCATTCCCTGCTAGCTAATTACAACAGGGCCCGTAGTTGTCTGCACCCCTGCCTCCCCCCTCGTCCTCCCTCCTTCCTCCCCTCTCCTGTCTGGAAGCAGGGGCAGGGGTTGCGAGGGGGGACATATTTCTGACAAATGTGCCATCTCCGTAATTAGCTCCGAAGCAACATATGAAACATTAAACACGCCGGGCGCTGACGACAATCAAAACATTTCATTTGTTGTCAATTATTCATTACTTTGAAGGTTCTGAAGGGGTCGTTAATATGGAAATAAGCCTCCGATGCTAACAAGGTTGTAGTATCTGATTCCAAATCATCCTTTTTTTTTTTTTCCCCTTTCCTCCTTTCAGGCTAATATTTAGCCTTTTCTTGTCTTTTATTGTGGTTTCTTCTCTTATTCATGAAGCGCCGCTTCTTCAAACAAAACCATTTTCCCCGACTCAAAAACAAGCCGCTTTTATCCACTTTATGAAAGAGCGGCGCCGCGTTTGATGGACTTCTTTGATAGCTTCAAGTTCAAGCTGAAGTTAAACCGCCACAAAGCCACGATCCAGTGGACGTGGCTGGAGCAGTTTCCTGTCTGCACCTGGGTTTATTAACGTCTACGTCCCCCTCGGTGGCCGTCTGAGCAGACCTGCCAACAGCGCAGCCGCTAAACTTCCCCTGTCTGCAGCTTTTCACGCTTTACTTCCCCTACAATTAATTAACGGGATGAAAAGTCCCACGCAGCACCTCGCCTCGCCGCCGCGCCTCTACCTTTGCCAGCTGTCAAATTGGAGAGACGTGGACTGGAAAAATAAGCCTGAGGCTGCGGCTATTTAAGGTAATTAGTTTTGATGCGTGCGGCTCTCAATCCCTATTACCTGTCCACTGCTGCCGCCGCCAACCGCCCAGGGCGCCGCTCGGTCGGGGAGTTCGGCTTAACGTGTCCCAACGCATGATGACGCCAGACTGGAGACATTTTACATCCACTGAGTCCACGTTGGCCGAGGACGGAGGTTCGAAACTGTAATTCTCCTGTGAATCATTGAAGGTTGTTTTACAAAATGTGTTTCGAGCAACGAAAACGTGTTCTTGACGTCGACAACCGTCGATGATTCTCACTGGACGGTTCTCAGGTGTTTCTGGAGGGATGAAAGCGATCAGGTGAATCCTTAAAGTCCTCTTGGAGTGTTTCGAGTGTTTCAGGAAGACGACTCCTCGACCTCGACTGGAATTAATTAAAGTCATGTCCATGGTTTACCTTCCAGAGAGCTTCAGTAAAGAGAGTCGTGTCATCTCCGTGTACTCCAGTGGAGCTTTTAATGGATAACGGAGCGTCTCAGTAGTTCGCAGAAGCTCAGTGCTGTAAACCAATTGATCAATAATCATCTATCAGCTTTTAAACTGCCAGTTCAGTCTGTCTGTATTAATGCAGTTAGATTACCTGCTGAGAACTTCCTGGAACTGTTTGAACTGTCTCCTTGACTCACGATCTGCATTTCGAACTTCCGCTGTCGCGACTCTCTCAACATAAGAGCATAAAAACATGTTTTACTGTTTTTATTTCAGAATAATTCGTTGTTAGTATCTAATGTTGTGACGACTGCTCGTGTTGTTAAAGACGCCACGAGGAGCAAGTCGACTTTTTTTTTCTGGTGATACGTTTTCTGACTCTGATCTATGTTGTTTTCTCATGTGGTTTTTTTTTTTCCTTAATGTTTTTAAAAAGTGACATTTTGGCAGATTTTAAAATATTTTCAAGACCTTTGTTTTTCAGGTGTGAAACCGAATTTTTTTTTTGTTTGTTTATTTGTTTTTTAGGTTCTTTACATATGCCAGTTAGATTGAGACAGTTTGAGTTTCAAGAAAACCTTCAAAAATGATGATTTCAGTGCGTTTCTGTCTGTGACCATGTCAGATCCCTCTTCACTTGTTTTGAGGACGTGGGTTCAACTCCCGAGTGACTCGCTCAGTCACCTGAACGGCTCAGGTGGACAAACGTCTGAGAGGGATCAGATCTTTATACCCTTTCATAAGTGTTTGTTCTGCAGATTTACTTTTGTTCTTCTACCTTTCGTCCTCTTTCCTCTTTGTGTTTTCCCCCTCAGACACTGTCTGTCTGAACCCAGCGAGCCCACGGTCATCATTAAGACAGTAAATCTGCATATTCAATCTTCTTTTTTCCTTTTTTTTTTTTAACAGTACAGTCACTTTAAGCTCAAGTAGCCCAAGGAAAGACAATACCCAGCATCTCTTCAATTATTTATTCTCACATCATCCCAAAAAGATGACAAATGCTAATTCAGGTCCATTCCCCAGCTGGGCGTCCAAGTGCTCATTAGTTTTAAAGAAGGTTAATCCATTTAGGTTTTTGCATATTGATATGCCAATTATGTCTAATCGTGGAATAGGCATCCGTCAAGGTAATAGTGCATAAACACATGCAGGAACATTAGGGAGAAGTCGGCGTTATAATAAAGTAGGTGTTAATTGGTGATGGCTAACTCATGTGTGTAATGTACAGCCGGGTGAGGAGCGGCGAGGAGGGGGAGGGAAAAAAAAAAGGGGCTTTCCCCCCCAAAATCATGTCATTTGCAAACCCCCACGCTGTGAGCTCTGCGGGTGTCGCGCCCAAACGCTCGGCTGGAGAGCAGGGTCACGAGGGCAAAGGACTGTGGGAGGTTTGACTGTTGTTGTGGTGAGCAGAAGACATCCAGCTCTTTGTAAAAGGTTTCATCCACCTGCTGTTGTACAACGGTTTTATTTACTGTTTCAGTGTGAAGTTAAGAGTCCTTGAAGTGCTGAAGAAACAACAATAATGTAGACATGTGAACACACACAAATATGAATCAACATCACCTGAAATGTCAACAAATCGTTTTCTGTTAGTCTCTTTACTCTTACCGGCATATACCACCTAAAGAAAATGTTTCTTAATTTCACCAAATCATTTCTCATTTTTCAGTTTGCTTACAGATGGAGAAAAAAAAATTGTCTCCTGAATTTTTCTTTTTTGTTGCATAATTTTCTTTTCTTTTAATTTAAAAAAAAAGGAATTCTTCTGAATCTATCTGGCAAATGAGCCAAACACAAACCTTACTCACTTTTTATCACCAGATCATTTCTCTTTGGTCTCTTAACCCAGACGATCACTGAGCCTGTCAAACACTTAAAGTCACGTTAAAATCAGCTCTACTCTGATGAAAGCACATACATGACACTTGTTCCTATTAAACAGGAAACCACTCCTGATGGGTCGTAATGTGTCTGTGAAGCACATAAAAAATAAATAAATAATAAGTTAGCACTAAGCTGTAATTGAACGCCATGTTTGAGCAGAACCTGGTGACAGTGGAGAGGAAAAAACTGCCTTTAACAGGAAGAAACCTCGAGCAGAACCGGACCGGATTGTTGCCCATCGTCCTTGTTTTAAAGTATTTCATGTTTCCTGACTTGACTTGACTCGTTTCAGCTCCAGGAAAGATGGCAGGGTCCGCCACATATAAACAAAGTGAAACAGTATAAAGTGTGTTGTCCTCTTTTACTTGATTTTTGAAAACATCTGAAACAAGTAGTATTTTGTCTGATTGTAGCACATCACCACAACTTAAATTCCTCTTTTTATTGTATTATTTTAACTTGTTCTAGGATAAAAGAAGTTGTTTTAAAAAGAGGAAAAGAGGAAAGAGGATTTTTTTAATATTCTAATAGCTTAAACATGATATCTTTTAGAGAAGGAACAAATAAATAAATAAAACAAAAACAAAATGAGTGTAAAAAACATTCATTATTAAATTAAACCAGGTGGCAGCACAGAATCAGTGGGACTCAGATATTTTCTGTCCTGATGACGCTGAAACTGATGAAATGAAACGTGACTCATTAGTTTAAGACAACAAATTCATGTTGAAACTTAAATGAAGTTCAGGACAAGTTTCAACACAATACAGTGAAAAATAAGACAAAAGAAGTTCTCATGAATCAAAAGTTTCAACTGACAGGTCCTGGGTCAGTCGGTATGGAGCGACCCGTATCTACAGAACATTTAAATATCTCATTTTGCTCAATAACGCATACATTTCTTACTTTTCAGTGGCAGTATTAAGTAGTTTTATTTCATAGGTCGATATTTGAACTGTGTTGACTTCAAGCTTTTCTATCTTTGTTTGATGCCTATTGACCAGAGCAGAAATACATTTTTAAAAGTTTGAAATTGTGTGTATGAGTTTGTGTATATTCATTAAAATGTATAATTTTGCTGACATGGTGTTATTTATTGTTTTAAGTGTTTCTACCTTCACCAGTTACTTTTACTTTGAAAATACTCAGAGCATCGGCAGCGGACGTACGGGTACTTCCGGTGGCTAACATGCTAAGTTTTTTGTTTGGTTTCACGTCCGGATAAGATGAAATCCGAGCAGTGGAGTCTGCGTGTTTGGATAAAAGCGGTTATACTGACTTCATGCACACATTCTGGATTTTCTTATCTCGGGCACGAATGTAAAAGGAAGCTAGCGTAGCATACTCAGCAGGAAATAGACCGAGCCGGAAGTGTTCAACGTCTGAATGAACTCCACTGTTGTCCCGCGAAGCTAACGAAGCTAACTTTGCTAAGTGCAGGAAGTAGACGGAGCCGAACGTGATGTCTGTGCAGGAGAACTTCTGCTGTGAAAATGACTGAAGTCCAGACGGTGAGAGTTTTTATGCAGCAGCGACTGACTGCGGCTGCTGAGGAGATATTCGAGCTGTTTGAAAGAACGATAACAGAGAACGAGGAGGAACTGTGTCGACAACAGAAACTACTGGACGCTGTTTACAACCCTCAGGTCCAGTTACACAGAGCAGGTTGGTTCTGTTTACATCAGTTGAAGTATTAATACTCCACCACAAGCACAAGTCCTGGAACCAAACTGCAAAGCATGAAACTAGTAATAGTTAATGTACATATTAGTTTTGAAAAATGGCTGAAAAATGCTCACAAAGCTCCATAAATGATTATTTTCCAAACAATAACCTCTTAGTTTTAGAGGTTACAGATCTCTCATTAAAAGTTACTAAAATATAGAAAAGAAGAGTTATAATAATAATCATACAGTTTTCTCATTAAGAACATTTTCATAAGATCATTTATGTGTTTCTTTATTCTCCGCAGACGTCCAGCTGCTGTCGGTGAGTAAAGAAGAGGATCCACCTGAGCAGCAGGGCTGGAGCTCCGGGCCGGACCAGGAGGATCCACCAGAGCCGCCACTCATTAAAGAGGAACAGGAGGAAGCCCAGACCAATCATGAGGAGGCTGGTGTCTTCAACATCACTGTGAAGAGGGAAGAAGAACATGATGAAGAGGAACATCAGTCCTCACAGCTTCATCAGAGTCACCCTGAGGATGATGGAAAGGACTGTGGGGGATCAGAACCAGCCAAGAACTTGAATCCTGATTGTATCACAAGCAACAGGATCCAAACAGGACTGAAATCTTTTAGCTGCTCAGATTCTGGTAAAAAAAAAAATACCCCCAGAAGAAATCTTTAACAAATCACATGAGAATCCACTCAGAAGGAAAAGAGTCGAGCTGCTCGGTGTGTAAAAAAATGTTTCACCACGGAGGAAAACACAGGAGAGAAACCTTTCAGCTGCTCAGTCTGCGGCAAAAGATTCTCAGTCGAGTCAAATTTGACCAGACACCTGAGAGTTCACACGGGAGAAAAACCTTTCACCTGCTCAGATTGTGATGCCAGATTCAGTGACAGAGGCCATTTGTCCCGACACATGAGAATCCACACCAAGGAGCAACTATTTAGCTGAACAACTAAACCCAATGTTTAGTTGTACTGTGGATTGTTTTTTAAAATTATTTTTGAATTAAAATGAATAAAATGTGTTTCAACTGTCACCTCTGTCTCAACTTCCATCACTTCATCAGAAAAACAGACACTATATTTATGAGAATGTAGTTTGGTTATTGGCATTATCACTGAAGGATAATACAGCTCAAAGCTTCAAGCACCAATGCCATGGTGTCCTTATAATCACTCTGCCTGTTTTACATTTAATGTCCACTTGATGGCGCAGTAGAGCAAATGAAGCACCATGACCACAGAAGTTGAGACATGTCAGTCGTGGCCATTCATCAGAAAAATCTAAATCAAAACTTCAAAATGCAACTCAAAGAGCTGCTGCTTGTATTGTACACAGGCAACACAAGTTTAATGTCCAAACAAAGTTCCTGCAGCCTCTCCTGCTCCGGGAAGAAACTACAGGCCCGCCCAGGTGCATCATGGTCCTGCAGCTACTTCTACCTATGAAACTGCGGTTATTCAGTAAAAATAAACATTATTATTTTAACGCAGTGAATGTTCTTGGTCCCATTTTAAACTGTTTCACTGGATGTCATGGTTTGTTGATTTCCTGTTTTATTTTGTAATTCTGGTGCATTTATTGTAAACACAGTTTCCCCTGCTGTTGTAAACAGTTCACCTTCAAACTGACCTGAAAAAATGAATTTAAAAAGAACACAACCTTCATTAAACACATTTTATGCAGATGAATAATTTTTTGTCTTTTGTATTCCTGAAGATTTGTGCATGCATTACACATTACAAACACCACGTGTTAGTGGACGTGCAGGACATGAGGTGTGTGTTTACTGTCTTTAGATCCAACATTTCTTTTTTATTCTACACATTTTCAGCCAGGAAGACGAGCCTGTCTCCTCCCTCTGGCTCGAGGTCTTGTTGTGGCTTCCTAACACAAAGCTGAGGTCCAAAGTTTTCAGCGTGTGGATGAACCCTGGCTGTCCACTGGGACCCTTTCTCATCATACAGGACATGATGATCAGTTGACAAGCTGCTGACCCGGTGGCTCAGTCAGCTGAAGCAGTTCTGTGAAGTTCTGAGGTCGTGGGTTCAAGCCTGGAGTCAGAACCACAAAGGAAGGACGAGTATCTGATGACGTCGCTTCCACTGTTTAAAGTTCTGAGTCCAAATCCTCAAAGTTTTCACACCATTATTTTGTGGTCAACAGAAGTAAAACACTCAAAGAAAGTGATTCATTTAAGACTGATTCATCAGCTCAGGATGGTGAAGTGATGCTGTGAAGTCTGGAGGTTGTAGGTTCAATCCCTGGGTAGGTCAGGTAATTATAAACCTCATGTCCAAAGTCCTCTCAGAAACAGAACTACAGTCCCAGCTCATTAGCTCAGGAAGATAAACTTCTGTTTTGAAGACAGTAGGTTGTGAGTTCAAACCCTCCCTGAGTTTTGAAGGTGTCCACCTGTCTGATCAGCAGCTCAGGTGGACACTGCACAGCTCAGAGTTTGATCTCATGACACTCAGTGACTTCTGAAGTCCAACACTTGTAAAGGTAAAAAGGTGGAAACCAGGTGTTTCAAAAGGTTTCCACCTTTCAGCAACAGGTGAGCATCATCAAAGATTGTATAGTCTTAGATTTGTCTGTTCAGACAGACAACTCTAAGACTATACAATCTTTGATGATGCTTCCACCTGTCTGAGCTGCTGATCAGACAGGTGGACACCTTCAACACTGACTGTGTGTTTATTGTGTTTGTGTTGTTGATCCTGAAGAAACATGATCTCATTTGTGTTGTACTACTTTTGTTGGTACAACTAATGACAATAAAGCTTTGATTGCTTGATTGATTGATTATAAGGAGCAAACCACCCACCTCCCCTCCCCCCCATCACCACCAACTCCCCCCACCCCCTCCTTCCCTCCCACTACCCCCCCATCAATACCAATACCATTTTTAATGTTAAAACAACTTCCATGTTACTATTTATGAATGATGAAAAGGTCAGAAGGATTAAACTACAGATGGCTGGCAGCAGTCCAGGGACAGTTCCAATATAAATATAGAAGGTGACAATAGTTTTGTTCTGGAGTCGCTCCTCTTTGTTCACAGAACCTCAGATGAGTTTATTTCTTGTCCTGTGTGCTGGTGAACTTCTGGTCCAGCAGCTTCTTGCTGTAGTAGCTCTGCCAGAAGTGCACCTGCACAGCGTTAACCATCAGCAGGCACATGACAGAAACAGCCAAGAAGCAGAAGACTGTCGGGATGATGCTGCCACCTTGTGGGACACCAGGCTCAGCAGGCTTACTGTCACCTGAGAATGAAAAGACGAGTAAAATGTTTAAGATTTGTGTCACTTTCTAAAGCCTGTAATGTTTAATTCTGTCTGCATTTTGTTTGTTTCAGACGTTCAGCAGAAATGCAGCCCTGCACGATGAGAAGAGGGTCAGACCCCGGGACCAGCAACTTTAAAAACAGCGGCCGTCCAGCTGACGAGGCCTGAAGGACTCATGGTGAAAAGATGGAGGGTGAGAAAACCATCCTGTCATGAGGAACCAACTTATCTGCTAATTTGTGTTGCTAACAGTGAACTATAACTTTGTTATTTCATATTTGTAGTCATCTCAGTTCCTGTAGAAGACGAGGGGTTCAAACAGCTGAACGACATTTTATTGCGAAAAGCTGCTGCGTTATCTTCTAGACATATTCTACATTTTAAGCATGTTTAAATGTTAACTTTGTTTAATGGGTATGGAAGTTTTTTGGTACTTGTTGGCTGAAGATGTTTGGAAGTCTGAGAGCCGGATGAAATACTGAAACACTTTCAGAGATCACAAACTAAACTGTCCTGATGAAGTTTTTAAACAAGCGCTGAAGAGATTTGAGCTCATGTTTGATGCTTCTGAACGTTGATGTTCAGAGCAAAGAGTCCAAAACTTGTACAAATTGTTCCTTTTTGTTTAAATGTGACTTTGTTTGTGAAACGATCAGCTGACGAGTTTATAATCAGACTGAAAGATGTCGCACAGCGTCACTGAAATGTTTCTCCTCTGCTGAAGTAGCTGAATATAAAAGTCTACTTGTGTCCTCATCATGTTGTCTGTCAGTGTGGAAACTGTAAATAATTCATATTGTTTTCATGCTATATTAAAGGAACCAGAACACATGAAGTGACATGTAGTGTGCTGATTTGACATGTGGACCTCCAGAACCTCGTCAGATTGTCCCGACACATTTTAGATGCTTCCTGTGGTCGTTAACAATCATTTACAACAGTTTGACGACGTGTTGCAGAGACAGTGAGGTTTATACTGAACCAGTCTGTAAGAGGATGATGTCATTATTCTACAGACGCCACACTGTGACATCACTGTGACATCACTGTGACATCAGGACTTGCTGTACAGTGAGAAATTAAAGTCCTCAGTGTTTCTGCTGTAAAATGAATGTGAACATTTGGACACGCAGACAAAACACGACATCTGAAGACCAACAAGTAATCGATTACTTTAGAAAGTAACTGTGAGTGAATGTAAACTTGTTCAACAGGAATTCACAGGAAGCAGCTCGACGGACAAACACAGAAGATCAGCTGAAGATTTCATTCAGCGTGTTATTGATCTGAACATGTGACGTGTTACAAAGACACTAAACAGGAACAATATAGGCGACTTCTCTGTCACCAGACTCCCTTTAAAAAACTCTAGATTTAGTGAGTTGTTGAGTTAAAACAAACTTTATAAACATTATGAAACTCTTTTGCTGACAGATTCTAATTCATTGTGTCCTTGTTGTAAATTCAGCATCAAATCTTTCAGCTGAAGTTGTTTGTCTCCTTGTAAAAAGTGTCAGTTTGTGGCAGCATGTCTGTACCAGCCTGTCTGCTTCTGTGTCTAAAGTGCTAAAGTCTTACCTGCCAACACTGATCAGCTGTTTGAACACACTGTTTACACTGATTTTACCATTTACACTCCATTTATGAAAGAAGAAACATGTTATTGATCTTAACATGTCACGTTACAAAGACACTAAACAGGAACAATATAGGCGACTTCTCTGTCACCAGACTCCCTTAACAAATGTGTCAGTTTAGTACAGTGTCGCCAGATGAACGATAATTATCTTATCTGTACGATAATTTTGCCCTCTGTACGATGTACGATCAATAATCCCAAAAAAGGCCAAATATACGATAATTTGACCATTCCGTGAATGTGTGGTTGTCTGTCGGAGTTTTTTTGTGAACCCTGAAGGCATCTGTTTCCATGTGACAAGTTTCCAGCCAATCGTGCTTTTCTAAATGTGAGCTACGAGTGACGTGCATGCGTTTGCCTCAGAACGACGGTCATGATTGGCTGAATAGTCCGCTGTGCCCGCCCCCCATGAGCGAGGGAAAGAAGAAAAACAAAGAAGAGAAGAAGAAGCAGAGCCGGTCTGGAAGAAGCGCGGAAAAGAAACTGAGAGAACCTGGAGAAGGAGGAGGAGGAGGAGAGGCTGAGAAGACGGCGGGGCAGAGTCGAAGTGAGCAGCATCGCCTACAAACTATAGAAAAGAGCGGGAGAGCCAGTTCGCCGGCTGGTTGAGACCTGTTGCAGGCTCGGAAAGCAAAGCTGTCTGCCGGTGCTGAAGACAGAGCTGGTGGCCCAAAGAACTGTATTAAAAAACACAGCAAATCCAAAAAACTCAAAGAGAAAGAATCCTGTGAACGTGTGTTTTCCAAGGTAAATCTAATGAAAACAAAACCACCAAACCGACTTATCACAGGCGCCCTTAATGGGCTCATGCACACATCAGAGAGTGTGAAGATGGCAGGTGGATGTGCCGGTTTGAAGCCAACAACCACAATGCTGCGGTCCATGACAACATGAGATGTAAACAGTAAGAGGACTGCCCCCACCCAGCAGGGTGCAGCAGACTCAGACAGGGACTCACAGCTGGAGACTGAACCTGAAGGTAAGCAGCATTCATTATTTAATGAGCCAGCTGATGGCCTGAACTGTTTCATGCACATGATGAACAGGGTTCTAGTCATCTGTCATGTAATGTAACATGTCATTAATCTAAACAGTAGTCTGCTCTCCGCTCTTCTTCATTTGATTCAGAAAACTGCCAAAGGCGGAGACGTGACGTGACGCAGCCCGGACAGCTGATGGAGACCGAGGCGATCAGGGCTACACACCACTTAGTGTTTGTCCACATTAGATGTTGGACTTTTGGTTCACTCGGTAAAAACACATGTAGCCCTTGGCCTGTTGTCTGCTGTGCTTCCCTCTTTTCCAGGTTATTATACAGCAGGTTATATATGCACTTTATTTAAAGTTATAAGCTGTTAAATGCTGTTTTTGTTGATTTTATGAGTTGTTGTCATTTTTGAGGACAGAGACATGTTGTAGCTCTGAAAATAAAATGTAATATGTGAAGCCAGATCTTTATTTTCTTGTCAGTTATCATGAATACTGTTTCTCTTTGTCTCTCTGCCTGTTAGACGCTATTCAACACTAGAGTGACTAAAGCGCATCAATAAACTTGTTATTTTGGTTATGACGGCTGTCCGATAATTTCCCTCCAAATACGATCATTTGATGTCTGTGGTACGATAATCCTACATTTCCCAGCTGGCAACGCGGGTTCAGTGAGTTGTTGAGTTGGAGCCACTTTATAAACTGTGTGAAACTCTGTCTCTGATGCCATCAAACTATCAATCAGAATATAATGACAAATCAATTTGCTTCACAGTAAACTTCATGATTTTAATAGGTAAATTCCACATCCACAAGAGTAAATTTTCCAAGTCCCTCCCAAACTTTAATGTCTTCACAAATGAAGATTCCTTGAAACTGTTGCCAAATAAGAAAAGTGAGCGCACACTATTATACCTAAAGTCGTTTTCACGTACCCCCAAATAAGAAATGCCTTGTATACACTAATTTATTTTATTTCAATTACAACTATTATTTCTTTATTAAGATTTTTTTTAAATCCTTTTTTATATGTCTGTCACTCAGTGCCTGTTCTGTCTGAATGTACTTTTTGCAAATGTTAAATAAAAACTTTCATTGAAACAAAACAAAACACGTTCCAGTGTGTCCTCCTCCTCCAGCTTCTTCTTCGTTGGTTTGGGCAGCTCCTCCTGCTCCATGCTGTCTCTCTGCAGAGCACCAACAGACCCAACACATATCTGCAGGGGCAGAGCGCCCTCTGGTGGCTGCACACACACACTGCACTCTTTGCTCTCGTCCTCCTGTGAGCTCAGCAGGTGAAACCAGGGCTGCAGGTTTTCAGGTCGTGGGTGGAAACAGTGAAATGTGACAGAAACAAAGAGCGTCAGTCAGATCTGTTAGCTCAGTGTGATAGAAGCCTGGTTAGTAGTCCGGAGGTTGCGGGTTCGAGTCTCCTTTGGCTTCAATTATTATAATAGTCCGATTAAAAAGCTGAAAGTCACCAGCGTCCAGAGAAGAGGTCCAAATGTGAAGTGGACTCTGTAGTACGGTGGGTTCAGTATCTGACTGGCAATCGGAGACATTAGGATGTTGGATTTGTTCTATTTGACTCTGTGAAGAGACGCAGACGTGGAAAACTCAACCTTTGGTCTGACAGACAGGAGGAGCCATGCCGGGACTCGAACCCGCAGCCTCTGTACATGAGACGCCTGCTCTACCAACTGAGCTAAACGGCACACCGCTCTGAAAAGCTTTGAAAACAAAGTCTAGACCTCTAAGAGTTCATCCCACTGAGTTATATTGGGGCTCTGCTGGAGAAGCTCTGAACTTGTGCAGGTCACAGTGTTCACATCTCAGTCATCTGAAGAATGAATGAAGGTGCATTTATTCACTTTTTCTATTGTTGGTCTGTGTTCCAACAAGCCTCTGTGTGATTGGCTGCAGGTGTGTGTGAGGGACTTCAGGTTGTCCAGGGAGCTGATTGGAAGTCAGAGTTTCAGGGCGGCTCCTCCCAGTTCCTGTAGTCGTCCCTGACCACAAAGCTGTCGGGCGTTTTCAACACTCTGCCACTTTATTATTGAGCCTTTGTTATTTTTGCTGGTGATCCTGAGATTCCTGGTCTTCCTGCTGAGTTGTTGTCAGTAGTTTTAACGGGGGGTTTGTTACGACCCTCATACATGTTTCTGTTTCAGTGACCCTCTGTGTGATTGGCTGCAGGTGTGTTTCCTGAGTCCAGGTTGTCCAGGGAGCTGATCCTGTTCCAGACTGCCAGCATGTTTGCTCGTGTTGCAACATGTGTTTTTGAATAAAACCATTTCAAGATAAATTATGAAGCATTACGACATTCACATGTATAAAAATGTTTGTAGCATGCGGTCCAGGGTCACAGCATTGTTCAGGTGGCAGGAGACTCGACCCCCTCCAGCCCTGGTTTCACCTGCTGAGTTCACAGGAAGCAACAAGCAAAGAGTCTCTCAGAGGTTTCCACTCCTTCTTCTGAGCAGCAGCTTCAGAAAGAGTCCGGCTCTTCAGACACTTTTACTGGACACGTCTCTTCTCTGAGCGCTTTCAAGATTTCATTTCTAAGCGCTGGACTTCAAAAGCCAGCGAGCGTCCTGAGATCAAACTGTGAGCTGTAGAGAGTCCACCTGAGCTGCTGATCAGACAGGTGGACAGCAGCATTCAGCTCTGACTGTGTGTTTGTGTTTGTCTTGTTGATCCTGGAGAAACTGCATGACAATAAAGCTTTGACTGACTGATTGTTGGAACTCCAGTTGTTCAAAGAGAATCAGACTCCCCCACAGAAATGGAACGTTCCGGGGGCCGGCCGCTGCAGCAGCCAATCAAGCCACCTGCAGCCTATAAAGCTGAGCTGCTGCCACACAGTCAGTCTTTGGTTCCTCAGTGTGGCGTGCGTACCTGCTCAGGTGAGTGATGTCATGACTTGGTGTTTAATGATCATTATGGTCGACTGTCACGTCTGATGCACTTCCAGTGTTGCTAAAGAGCACGTTGGTTAAATCAAACTAGAATTTACAGTCATGAATTTCCTTTGTAAAGTCACCAGTCTGAGTTAGTTACTAATTATTTCTGTTTTCTTTTACAGGAAACCTAATGAACCGTTTCCAAATCATCACGCTCAATCTTCAATAAAATAACTGAACAGAACCTGAAATCCTGAACTTTTGACTCTAACAGATCATCTGTGGTGGGTTAGTTTATCTGCACATTCAACAGTTTGCTCCACATTATATATTCATGAGTTGTTGTTCACAGCAGACGTCACCTGGACAGTCGACTCTAGTTGTAAACCACGTTTGACTGCACGTGAGCTTTATTCCACAATAATACTGCCTCACCGTATAGGGAGAGTTTTTACTCCACAACAGGAGTCGCTCCTCTTTGTCCTCACAGAAGCTGAGATGAGCTGACTTCTTCTTCTGGTCCTGTGTGCAGGTGAACCTCTGGTCCAGCAGCTTCTTGCTGTAGTAGATCTGCCAGGCGAGCAGCTGCACAGCGATAACCATCAGCAGGTACGTGGGACACCAGGCTCAGCTGGCTCGTGTCACTTTCTACAGCCTGTAGTGTTTCTGTCTGATTCTGTCTGCATTTGATTTGTTTCAGACGTTCAGAGGAAACGCAGCCCTGCACCATGAGAAGAGGGGCCGACCCCGGGACCAGGAACGTGAAAACCAGCTGACGAGGCCTGAAGGACTCGCTGGTGAAAAGGTAGCAGTTGTGAAAAAAGGTTTGAAAACCATCCTGTGATGAGGAACTAACTTTGTTATCTGTCAGATTCTTGTTGCTAACAGTCGACTTTAACTTTGTTTCTTCTTCTTCCAGGTGCGTCAGATCCTGAGAGGGAACTCACCGTCATGTCTTTTACACCAAATAACTTCCATACACATTAAACACTAACAATTACACATGCTTAAAATGTAGAATGTGTAGAAGATAACACAGCAGCCTTTCACAATAAAAAGTAGTTCAGCTGTTTGAACTCCTCGTCTTCTACAGGAACTGAGACCAAGATGGAAAAAGTCTGTTTTCTTTGTTCACTTTCAATATGTCGGCTATTAATGCATTTCCAAGTATAACAGTGTTGTACTTGGAAATGCATTAATAGTTGACATATTGAAAGTTACTTTAAAATCATTCTAACAAAGAAAACAGACTTTTTCCATCTTGGTCTCAGTTCCTGTAGAAGACGAGGAGTTCAAACAGCTGAACTACATTTTATTGTGAAAGGCTGCTGTTTTATATTCTACATTTTTCAAGCATGTTTAATGTGTATGGAAGTTATTTGGTACTTGTAACATATTTCAATAAATTCACTAAAAGTCTGAATTTGTTTCCTGTGTTTGTCTCCAATTCTGTATTCATGAGTTGTTTTCACTGCAGACAACAATAAACTTCATTTGACTTCATGTTCTTTGGCAGCTGTGACCTTTATTTCACTTTGTCATTAAACAATTAACATCAACTCTTAAATGCTACAATATTTTGGATCAAATAAAAAGCTAATTTGTCACATTTCCATGAAATGCATCAGACAAAAGGCTCAAACTGCACATTTCAACATTGTGGCTCAATAAAAACAACTGAATCAAATACGGTTTTTTTTATTTCATGATATCAGACAGGTACTAGCACTGGATGCTAAAGCTAAGCACAAAACACTTCACTTCTAAAAAGTCGCCAAAATGAGCATCTCCATACAAACTGACAGTGACTAAAAGTGTTGGCTGCAGGTGGATCTGATGTTTCTCACAGTCTCACTTCCCTCTGAGGGATGAGACTGGAACAGCAAAAAGAACGGACCTCATCTGGTCGGGTGAAGCGACCCGGTGCTGGAAGTCGCTGCCGGCTGTGCCCGTCGCTCTCGGACCCGCTCCAGAAGCCATAGAGGGAATCTGAAAGAAAAAACACGACAAGGTTAACACAAATGTTACATGTTCAGTCATAAAGCAGCAGGAAAACTAGTACAGACAAAAGGCTGGTTGACTCAACTGTTTCAATAATAAACTTTCAGTCCAACTCTTGCCTACTTATGTGTGTTTAAATCAAATGTACAAGCAGAGTGGAACAATAAAGTAGCAGAATATGGTACCTGAGGAACTCAAACCTGGTTAATTTCGTCGCTGGCTGTTTGAGATTTAGACACAAACGAGTTTAATTTGTACCTGATTAAATGCAGACTTGCTGCACAGCTGCACTCAGTTACTTTCAATCAACGCTCGTTAGCTAGCGTTGCTAAGCTAGCATGGAAAACGCTCGTCGGATACCTTCATTTGAAGCGTTCTTGACCCTCAATTTAACATTATGTGAGTCCAAATGTTCACGTAAACGCTTCATTTCACTCCGAGTGCCATCATTCTTCACTGAAACTGTTTGTTCACGGCACAACACAGCGGAGCTAACAAGCTAATGGCAGCTAGCTGTTAGTTAGCTACACGGACAGCAGTGTTAGCTCGGTTACTGTCGCTGGAGCGACATGCGAAGTATCCAGACAGCCGGTGAAAACATGGAACAGATGAATGAAGCACTTACTTTAGTTATCTGCTGCTCACACGAAGCGTCCGACCGTCAGCATGTCGGTGGACAAACAGAAAGCTGCTGGCTGACTGGGGCCATAGGAGACAGACCGGAAGTGTGACGTCTCTACCTCTGATTGGGCAAACGGCCTCACCTGGATTCAAACGAGCTTTATTGACAAAACGACCATTGACACTCAAGCAGCGTGTTGTTAAAAAAGCAGATTATTTTCACACAAAGCGTTTTAATCTTAGGAAAGTCTGAGTAACTGCAGGTTTGACTTTTAATTTAAAGTATTGTATTGGCCTTTATTGACAATTTAATTTAAGATATGACCGGAAACAGGACGAGTGACACACTGCAAAGGGCCCCAAACCGGGACACGAACCCGGATCCCCTGCAGAGGACAAAGCCTCTATCCATGGTGCACCTGCTCTACCAACTGAGCTAACAGATGTCACGTCCTTTCTCTATGACTATGATCGGGTCACTTTGGGTCATTTATCACCAAAACAGGTAATTTTGGTTCTTGCAGTGCATCAAAACATTAATGAGAAACTGTGATGTTGTTTGATTGGATAATGTTCATTGCGTGCAGTTAGACAAATAAAGTTAGAGGCAAAGTGTGACAATAATGAAAATCAGGTCAAGTCAAATGTTCCTATTTCACCATTTAATGCCGTGCACCATCGTCCAAAGTACAGCAAAAAAAAAAAAAAAAAAATTGCACATTCACAGTTTGAAGAAATAAAGCACAAAATAAAACACAAACTAAGTTCAGGTTCAGACACCTGATGTCCAGGTAGCTCAGTGTGTTGGAGGACTGTCATGAAGTTCTGAGATTGTGAGTTTGATCCTTGAGTCGGTCTGAGTTTTGAAGACAGTTCTTCAGATAAAAGAGTCAAAAGCAGGACATGCAGGTATCTGATGAGCTGGTCTGGAGGTTGTGGGTTTGAATCCTGACTCTTTATAAAGTTGCTGTTCAGAAGAACAAGTGAAAAACTCTGAGAGACTCTTTGTTCTCATTGTCCTGTTAGCTCAGCAGGGTGACACTTGGATTAAGAGTTTTGAGGTTGTAGGTTCAAGGCTTGATTGATACTTTTTTTCTGGGGATGTTGCCGTTCAAAAGGGTGAAATGTAAAAGAAACAAAGTGCATCTGTCAGATCCTGTAGCTCAGGCTGATAGAGGCCTGCTCCGCAGTTCTGAGGTTGCAGGTTCAGTCCCTGGATAGTTCAGGTGATTTTTATAAACCTGATGTCCAAAACAAAGAGTGAAATCCTCTCAGAAACAGACTTCCATCTCCAGCTCATTAGCTCAGGAAGATAAAGTGCTTCTGTGAAGACTGAAGGTTGTGGGTTCAAACCATGACTAAGAGTTTGCTCTCATGTGACTCTGTGACTTTTGAAGTCCAAAACATATAAATGAAAACTTAAAAGAAGACATGTGTCCAATAAAAGCTCCTCACTCTTCATGAAGTTGCTGCTCAGAAGAAGGAGTAAAAACTTTTGAGAGAGTCTGAAGTCTTTGACTAAATGAAGAATATCTCTCATCAGCAGCTCCAGTCTCCTGGTGGTCTTCGGTCTTCCTCTGTGGGAGCTTTAATTTAATTCCATCAAACTCTCCTGAGGTAGATGTTCAGGTAGCTCAGTGGTTTAGGGTGCTGTCATGAAGTTCAGAGATTCCAGGTTCAATTCTTGACTTTGCGTGAATTCTGAAACTGTTCTTCAAATAAAAGCATCTGACTTTTTTTATAAAGTTCCTGCTCAGAATGAGTGAAAACCTCTGAGAGACTCTTTGGTTGTTGCATCCTGTTAGCTCAGCAGGTGAAACCAGGGCTGGAAGTTCGGTAACTTGAATGATTTTTTTGAGTACTGAGGTTCAAAAGAGTGAAATCTGACAGAAACTAAAAGCACCAGTCAGATCCAGTAGCTCAGGCTGATAGATGCCTGATCAGTAGCCCTGGGGTTGTGGGTTCAATTCCTGAGTAGTTCAGGTGAATTTTAAACCTGATGTCCACGTCAATAAAAAAGGGACAAACTTATTCAGGGCCTTCTTGTAAATTCGGCATGTGTTAGCTGGTTGTGGGTCGTGCTGCAGCGCCCTCAGTCTAACAGGAAGACTCCCAGTCTGAACTCGCCTCGCTGGGTGTTTACTCCTCACAGTTTACTTTCACTTTCTCTCAGGTGTGTTGCGCACCTGGATTGACCGTCTGAACCTCCAGCTGAAGGTAATGTAATGAATCTAACATGTTGGACTCGCTAACACAAGCTCTACTTTTCATTGTTACACCGGAAACAGAACAAAAAGTGAAGCTCGGTTGTTTATTTCTCCAAACTCTCAAGTTTAAACTCGGAGCGTCCGGACACACGTCCGCCATTTTGTGTCGATACCTGCGGAGTGTAACAGATGAAATAAGAGTTGAAATGGAGTTAGTTGGTCAGTGTTTGAACACAGAGTGGTTGTCACTGTGTAGCTCCACTTACTGATGACTGAAGGCAGCTTCTCCTGCCTGAATCAGCCTGTGGAGGAGGCCGAGACGAGCCGCCGCTCTCCCGCTGTCTGACGCACTAAACGCGGCTGCAGAGCAGCTGTTGGTGTCGGTGAATAATCTGTGGTTGTATTTACAGTCCAGGACTGATGAGGAGGCAGTAAGAGGACATCCAGGAGTCTGAAGCTTTATTTAATTAGTACAAATAGAACTTCATCACTGAGCAGCAGTCAGCAGGAACACGTCGGCTCTCAGTGTTAGTACTTAAAGTAGGCCCGTTACGTCACTCGAGTATTTCTGCTCCTGATCACTTCTCAGAGGAAGAGATTCTAATTTTTACTTTGCAGATAAATGTTTTAAATAAACAACAGATGACCAGATTGACTCTTTTAGATTAAAAGATATCAGAGAAACGTGTGTGTTGACTCCGCCACAGCATCATGACGTCATCTAGTGGACTGATCCAAGTCCAGCAGCTGATGTTCTGACAGGAGACGTGACGTCAGTGAGAGACGTCATAGCCTCTCCAGACAAAACCCACCTGAACACACCTGAGACTTTCATATTTTATAATAACACAACAGGTTATTAGAACAATTTCTGCCTCTTGGTTAAATCAACTTGTCAGTATTTGTTTTTAATCAGTTATTTAACACTCCAAGCTGCACAGAAAGTCTCCACAGTCATGAACAGAAGGACAGTGACTGTTTTTATACCCTTTAAAATGTGATAATGTTTATATAGAAATGACATCAATAAAATTCAAAGTAAATATTCTAAAATACATAATGAGAGATTGTCTTTTATTTTGAAGTCAAACTCAGACTGATGACATCACTGTCCCTCCTGCAGGTCAGTGAAGACAGGTCCTGGATCAGTCCACTGTCTCTTTTCTGTCACAAGACATTTTCACATTTGTCTCCAGATTTCACGTCACTGCTGTGAGCAACTTTATTAGTAGAGAACAGTAAAAAACAGAGTACAAATGATTTAATGACATGATTTAGTTTTGGTTTGATGTCCTGCAGCAGCCATTTAGTGAAATATGTATTAATAGAGTCAGTGAGTTGTGGAATAATGTGCTCTGAGTTTAAATGTTAGAAGAGGAAGTCGACTTTCAGACATTTTGTCCTTCAAGAGTGTTTCTGAGCCAAAGGCTGATTTCAGTTGATGTGCAGATGAATGATTTGTGTTTCCTCTCCAGATGAAAGTGTGTGTGAGATGAGCAGCATGAATCAGTGTGAGGACAGAGAGGAGGGAGGCCCTCCCTCTAAAACCACTGGACCTGGACCAGGACCAGGACCTGGACCTGGACCTGAGCCCAGCTGTGTTTCCATCAAGAGTCTCATTAATTTGTTTGATAGACAACCAGCTCCTGCTGTAAAGAGGTGAGCTGTTAATAACATTAATATGTGACTGATTCATGTTTTAACTGTGGAGAAAGATGTTTTCTGAAACCTGATGTTTATTTTCAGCTTCGTTCTTCTTCACTTGAATTTATCTTCTCACTTTAGAAAGCTGCCCAATAGAACCAGTCTTCAACTCTTCATTTCACTTTATTGAATTAGTTTGGTCCAATATTCTCTGAAGGTTTATTCCTGATGTTTTCCACTATTTTATGGACAGAAGCTTCTGTGTCTGAAGACTAGAAAGTGAATTAACATCTCTGGTGGTCTTCTTCTCTGTCCAACAGGAGACCAGCCTCTACTGGACCTGGACCTGGACCTGGACCTGGACCTGGACCTGAGCCCAGCTGTGTTTCCATCAAGAGTCTCATTAATTTGTTTGATAGACAACCAGCTCCTGCTGTAAAGAGGTGAGCTGTTAATAATATTAATATGTGACTGATTCATGTTTTAACTGTGATGAAAGATGTTTTCTGAAACCTGATGTTTATTTTCAGCTTCGTTCTTCTTCACTTGAATTTATCTTCTCACTTTAGAAAGCTGCCCAATAGAACCAGTCTTCAACTCTTCATTTCACTTAATTGAATTAGTTTGGTCCAATATTCTCTGAAGGTTTATTCCTGGACATGGACCTGAGCCCAGCTGTGTGTCCTTCAAGAGTGACCGGTCAAAAGGTCGCCTCATTGATTTTAAGGGAAAAAAACCTCCTGCTGTAAAGAGGTGAGCTGTTAATAACATTAATATGTGACTGATTCATGTTTTAACTGTGGAGAAAGATGTTTTTCAACTCAAGAGGAAAATTTCAAAAAAAGTTAAAATTATTGTTGTTTTCAGCTTGCAGTGCTGTGAACATGTAAACACGCAGGTCGTTTCTGTAGATGCATCTACATCCAACATGTACATGTGCAATATGGCCGTGGTTGGGTTGGTGCGTTCGGGGGCGCGTCAGGGGAAGCGGAGGGTTGTCCATGATGTGATTGTGCCATATGAGCTCTGCCTTCCTTGGCACAAAGACCCGCCCACTCTGTGAAGTATTTGAGAGCTGCCAGGGCGAGCCAATCAGAGGCAGCGTTGGCTTGGCATGTCATGACATGTTTCATGCCTTTTTCAAGGAAAAATAGAATAAGATTTTATGTTCTGTAGTTCTTTTTTAAATAAAAAATATTTCATGTTATTGGCCAAAATTTTAGTTTGTAAATTGAGTAGTTAAACTACAAAAAATGACCGAAAAAGTAGTTGAAATACTTGATGCAACACAAAATATGAATGTAGTTTAACTAGCAGCAAGTTACAGCAAATTGTAGTTAAGCTATGTAGTTCAACTACATGTAGTTTGCATCTCCCCAACACTGGATTCATGTTTTCTGTTAGTTATTCAGAGACATTTGTTTAAAATTGTTGTTTTTTTCAGCATCATTCTTCTTTAGTACATTTATATTCTCACAATTGTCCAGATAAATGAACCATGGTTTGTTCGAAGTATGATGCCACAAAACTAAACTACTGACGAGACTTTTAGGGAACGAACTTTGCTTGCAGCCGCATTGTTGTGATTGTCTCTCCGCTACAGAAGCGGTGGTGTAGCAAGTTAAAGCTAGGGTCTACATTCCTGGACAGCTAGCAAGATTGGAAGTCAGTGCTCCGTCCAAAGCCACGCCCCCACAAACTTGAACGTGCATCAGCAGGGAGAAGGAGTGAGCTGAATATTTCTGGCATCAGTGAAACGTGACGTGTGCACGCGTGGAGAAGGGAGGGACAGAGGGGGCGCAGGCTGAACAAGACACGAAGGCATCTGAGTTTTTTCTGTTCGGGCCGAATAGCACGGATTGGTCAGCTTTTTCTCAGTCCTGCAGCTGCCACAGAGGTCTGATTGTTTTGGTTCCTTTTTCTGAATACATAATGTATTGACTACTCTCAGGATCAATGGCGGTGGGGTGGCCGTGGCCACCTCACCCTGAATCCTGGCCACCTTATTGGCCACCCTGGCCTGACCCCAACCACCCATGCAAGAACCGCATCACAGCTGTCACTGCTTTCTGGCATGCAGATGCTTTCCTGCACTGCGACGGCACTACCGGACACTTTAGATGCACACACATCCTGTCTTAACCCCCTCTGATAGAGCGGTGCATCAGAAATCAGCTACCTGCCTCCACAGCTCCGATGGGGTTTCTGCGGCGTGTCATCCTCTGACCCTCAAGCGAGGTCGTGGGTGAGGCGCTTCCAGCTGCTGGAGGCGGGGACTGAATAATTATTAGTTTAATATATTAGATTAATATCAACCCTGGAACTCTATCATACTGCACATCCTGACAGCTGAGAATATTACTCTCAGACATTGCCCCCCCCTCAGAGGGAACTCCTTTACACATACAGACACTTCTCCCTTCAAACAGGGCAGAGCTCTGTGAGAAACAGCAGGAGAGACACAGACACAACACCTGAGGGAGAAGCAGGTCCGCCGCAGACGTGCACGAAAAAACAAGTGTGTCGCACCGAATGTGTGCCGGTACGGTGTCGTGTTGGGTTGGGCGCCTACATTTCAAATAATGGCTTTGTGTGCACTGAAGACGCTTTATCTGAAACACACACAAACGCTTTAACCAAGACGGCGGCCAAAATCACTGCATGCACCACGTCATACAGTCTCAATATGCGCAAAATAAAAAAAGAAAGAAAAGCCAAGACTTTCAAGTCATCTGTGTCAAGTCTAAGTCAAGTCTCAAGTTATGAATGCCAAGTCAAAGTCAAGTCGAGTCTTTCATCAGTGTTAGTCAAGTAAGTCTCAAGTCATCAAATCTGCGACTCGAGTCTGACTCGAGTCAAGTCATGTGACTGGAGTCCCCCACCTCTGTCATATAGTGTTTGTTTGTGAAACCTGCAGTAAAACAGTTTGTAGATGTTATTCTCACTTTGACTCAGCTGATCTGAGCTCAGTCTCAGTTTTGACAGTATGTGTTAGCAGCCGACTCCTCCTGTCTTTTCTTCAAGTGCCCTCAACTGTTAAATCAGCTGCTGTAGTTGATCTGAGGTTCACAGACTTTCCATTCAAACACCCAAACACTGCAGCAAGTTTGTCTCCGAGTGGACAGACACAATGTGACTGATTCTTCATGATTCCTCCACAGAGTCGACCAGGAGAGCTCAGAGGTTCCCAGAGGTCCGTCTGTCCAGCAGCATCAGACACACCTGGACTCCATATTTATGGTCTGTACATGAACAACAACTACTTTTACATCCAGTCTGTTCACAATAATCTCCATGCTGCACTTTACAGACCAGTGGTGAATCTGTCCAACATGGATCTGATGTTAAATGTTGTCATTCACATGATATTCTGTTTCAGCTGCTGGAGGAGAACATTGTCACTTTTGTGAAGAACGAGCTGAAGAAGGTCCAGAAGGTTCTGAGTTCAGATTACCCAGAATGCTCAGAGAGTCAGAGGGAGGATGAGGAGGTGTTGGACGGTGAGGATGAAGAGCAGAGGAGGAGCAGCAGAGAGGCATTTCTGAAGATCACACTTCACTTCCTGAGGAGAATGAAGCAGGAGGAGCTGGCTGACTGTCTGCAGAGCAGTAAGAGGATTTCTCTAAAGATTTAATGTGATGGATCAATGAGACGATTACTGAAGTATGATGATGATAAACCTGTTTAAATATACAATCTTTAGGGGAATGAAATTGTGTTATTGTCTTTATAAATAACTTCATGAACTTGTTTGTTGTGTGTTTCTTTAGAAAGTCATTCTGCAGTTTGTCAGCGTGAACTCAAATCTAACCTTCAGAAGAAGTTCCAGTGTGTTTTTGAGGGGATCGCTAAAGCAGGAAACCCAACCCTTCTGAATCAGATCTACACAGAGCTCTACATCACAGAGGGAGGGACTGCAGAGGTCAATGATGAACATGAGGTCAGACAGATTGAAACAGCATCCAGGAAACCACACAGACCAGAAACAACAATCAGACAAGAAGACATCTTTAAAGTCTCACCTGGAAGAGACGAACCAATCAGAACAGTGATGACAAAGGGAGTGGCTGGCATCGGGAAAACAGTCTTAACACAGAAGTTCACTCTGGACTGGGCTGAAGACAAAGCCAACCAGGACATACAGTTCACATTTCCATTCACTTTCAGAGAGCTGAATGTGCTGAGAGAGAAAAAGTTCAGCTTGGTGGAACTTGTTCATCACTTCTTCACTGAAACCAAAGAAATCTGCAGCTTTGAAGAGTTCCAGGTTGTTTTCATCTTTGACGGTCTGGATGAGTGTCGACTTCCTCTGGACTTCCACAACACTGAGATCCTGACTGATGTTAGAGAGTCCACCTCAGTGGATGTGCTGCTGACAAACCTCATCAGGGGGAAACTGCTTCCCTCTGCTCGCCTCTGGATAACCACACGACCTGCAGCAGCCAATCAGATCCCTCCTGGGTGTGTTGACATGGTGACAGAGGTCAGAGGGTTCACTGACCCACAGAAGGAGGAGTACTTCAGGAAGAGATTCAGAGACGAGGAGCAGGCCAGCAGAATCATCTCCCACATCAAGACATCACGAAGCCTCCACATCATGTGCCACATCCCAGTCTTCTGCTGGATCACTGCTACAGTTCTGGAGGATGTGTTGAAGACCAGAGAGGGAGGAGAGCTGCCCAAGACCCTGACTGAGATGTACATCCACTTCCTGGTGGTTCAGGCCAAAGTGAAGAAGGTCAAGTATGATGGAGGAACTGAGACAGATCCACACTGGACTCCAGAGAGCAGGAAGATGATTGAGTCTCTGGGAAAACTGGCTTTTGAACAGCTGCAGAAAGGAAACCTGATCTTCTATGAATCAGACCTGACAGAGTGTGGCATCGATATCACAGCAGCCTCAGTGTACTCAGGAGTTTTCACACAGATCTTTAAAGAGGAGAGAGGACTGTACCAGGACAAGGTGTTCTGCTTCATCCATCTGAGTGTTCAGGAGTTTCTGGCTGCTCTTCATGTCCATCTGATGTTCATCAACTCTGGAGTCAATCTGCTGGCAACAAACAAACAAACAAAAGGCCGTCGATCTGCAGAGAAACGTCTCTACCAGAGTGCTGTGGACGAGGCCTTACAGAGTCCAAATGGACACCTGGACTTGTTCCTTCGTTTCCTCCTGGGTCTTTCACTGCAGACCAATCAGACTCTCCTTAAAGGTCTGCTGACACTGACAGGAAGTATTTCACAGACCAATCAAGAAACAGTCGAGTACATGAAGAAGAAGATCAGTGAGAATCTGTCTGCAGAGAGAAGCATCAATCTGTTCCACTGTCTGAATGAACTGAACGATCGTTCTCTAGTGGAGGAGATCCAACAGTACCTGAGTTCAGGACGTCTCTCCACAGGTACTCTGTCTACTGCTCAGTGGTCAGCTCTGGTCTTCATCTTACTGTCATCAGAAGAAGATCTGGACGTGTTTGACCTGAAGAAATACTCTGCTTCAGAGGAGGCTCTTCTGAGGCTGCTGCCAGTGGTCAAAGCCTCCAACAAAGCTCTGTAAGTGTGGAGACGTTTTTTTCATTATGCATTAAATGTGCTGTTATTGACCCAAATAGAAATAATTTTCTTAATTATTCTTTATCCAGACTGAGTGGCTGTAACCTCTCAGAGAGAAGCTGTGAAGCTCTGTCCTCAGTTCTCAGCTCCCAGTCCTCTAGTCTGAGAGAGCTGGACCTGAGTAACAACAACCTGCAGGATTCAGGAGTGAAGCGACTTTCTGCTGAACTGAAGAGTCCACACTGTGTCCTTGAAACTCTCAGGTCAGGATTCATTATTTTATTTCATTATTTCTTGTAACTGTACAATTGGAGCAGGTCTAAACCAGACATGGTAAAAAAATAATTGAAAATATAAAATCTGTCTCATATGTCAGAAGATCACCAAAATAGTTACAATTCATCCTGATGGATGCATGAATGCATTTTATATAAAATGTGGGTCCGTCAGTCTATTCTGCACTCTGGTCCCGATTTACTAATCTCAACAACCACTGGATGGATTATTATGAGTTTTGGTTCAGACATTCACGCTCCCCTCAGGATGAACTGTACATACTTTGGTGATCCTCTGACTTTTCTTCTAGCTCCATCATCAGGTCATAATTTTAATCTGAACAACATGTTGGTTCATGAACAAATATTTGCAAAACTAATGGCATTTACACCAGCTTCAGTTATACTCTGTTTTTAGCGCTGATTAATTAATTAGTGAAAAATAAGAAGATGAATATATTAAACATTAAACACTTAAACACAGATGTGCACTGAATCATCAGGACCCTCAGCTGATGTGTGTTGTTTTGTGTGTCTGCAGGCTGTCAGGCTGTCTGATCACAGAGGAAGGCTGTACTTCTCTGGCCTCAGCTCTGGACTCCAACCCCTCCCATCTGAGAGAGCTGGACCTGAGTAACAACAACCTGCAGGATTCAGGAGTGAAGCAGCTTTCTGCTGAATTGAAGAGTCCACACTGTGTCCTTGAAACTCTCAGGTCAGGATTCATTATTTTATTTAATCATTTCATCTAACTGTACAATTGGAGCAGGTCTAAACCAGACCAGAAAAAAATAATGAAAAAATATTTCTCATATGTCAGAAGATCACCAAAATTATTGCATCTCTTCCTGATGGAAGCATGAATGCATTTTATATAAAATGTGGGTCCGTCAGTCTATTCTGTTCTATTCTGTAGTCTATTCCTATTAACTAATCTCAACAACCACTGTCTGGATTATTATGAGTTTTGGTTCAGACACTCATGCTCCCCTCAGGATCAACTGTTGTTACTTTAGTGATCCTCTGACTTTTCATCTGATGCCATCATCAGTTCATCATTTTATCTGTACAATATGTTGATTCATGACCAGATATTTGGAAAACTAATGGCATTTCAATCAGATCAGTTACACTCTTGTGTACTGAATCATCAGGACCCTCAGCTGATGTGTGATGTGTGTTGTTTTGTGTGTCTGCAGGCTGTCAGGCTGTCTGATCACAGAGGAAGGCTGTACTTCTCTGGCCTCAGCTCTGGACTCCAACCCCTCCCATCTGAGAGAGCTGGACCTGAGTAACAACAACCTGCAGGATTCAGGAGTGAAGCAACTGTCTGCTGAACTGAAAAGTCCACGCTGTGTCCTTGAAACTCTCAGGTCAGGATTCATCATTTTATTTCATTATTTCATCTAACTGTACAGTTGGAGCAGGTCTAAACCAGACCAGAAAAAAATAATGAAAAAATATTTCTCATATGTTAGAAGATCACCAAAATAATTACATCTCTTCTTGATGGAAGCATGAATGCATTTTATATAAAATGTGGGTCCGTCAGTCTATTCTGCACTTTGGTCCCGATTTACTAATCTCATCAGCCACTGGATGGATTGTCATGAGGTTTGGTTCAGACATTCATGCTCCCCTCAGGATGAACTGTAAATACTTTTGTGATCCTCTGACTTTTCTTCTAGTTTCGTCATCAGTTCATCATTTTAATCTGTACAACATGTTGGTTCATGAACAAATATTTGCAAAACAAATGGCATTTCCATCAGCTTCAGTTATATTCTGCATTAGTGCTGATTATTTAATTAGCAAAAAGTAAGAGGATGAATATAACATTAAATCCTTCAACACAGATGTGTACTGAATCATCAGGACCCTCAGCTGATGTGTGATGTGTGTTTTTTTGTGTGTCTGCAGGCTGTCAGGCTGTCTGATCACAGAGGAAGGCTGTACTTCTCTGGCCTCAGCTCTGGACTCCAACCCCTCCCATCTGAGAGAGCTGGACCTGAGCTACAATCATCCAGGAGACTCAGGAGTGAAGCTCCTGTCTGCTCGACTGGTGGATCCAGGCTGGAGACTGGACACTCTCAGGTATGATGAGTTTTGCTGCAGCCACAGATGTGAGACTCTGTATCAGGATTGTAGATGGTTCAGTGTCAGGAGGTCTGCTTTGTTTACTCCACCTCCAGTTGGTCAGGTCAGGTGAAAAGGCAGCATAGCTTGCCAGCAAGCCAATAGATGATGGGAGTAAGTCACATACGTGCAAGTCATGAGCAAGTCTCAAGTCTTAACCTTCAAGTCTCAAGCAAGTCCCAAGTTACTGTGATCACAATCAAGCAAGTCAAGTCAAGTCATTGGTCAAACAAGTCACAAGAAGTTTGTATGAATGTATTCTTCATTTCTGTAGACGCAGTAAAAAGAAGAGGGTGGTTCGTCAGTAATATGATGTAATTGCATAGTTGATCAATTTTATATATTTTTTACAAATCCATGAACACAAAAATAAGACTAGATTAATATCAGCCCTGAAACTGTACCATCCTGCACATCCTGACAGCTGAGAATATTCCTCTCAGGTATTGCCCCCCTGCCTCTATAAAAGGAGGCTGAAAATCACAGGACATGTCTGTTCTGTCCTGAAATGTGTGTTTCTCTTCTATAAAACACATCCTACATCTCGGAGGCGACGTCTTTACACATACAGACACTTCTCATTTCAAACGGGGCAGAGCTCTGTGGGAAACAGCAGGAGAGACACAGACACAACACCTGAGGGAGAAGCAGGTCCACCGCAGACGTGCACGAAAAAACAAGCGTGTCGCACCGAATGTGTGCCGGTACGGTGTCCTGTTGGTTTGTGAGCGCGCATAATGCGCAGCTACATTTAAAATAATGGCTTTGTGCGCACTGAAGACACTATATCTGAAACACACACGCTTTAACCAAGACGACGGCCAAAATCACTGCATGCACCATGTCATACAGTGGCTGAGGGCTCAATATGCACACAAAAAAAGAAAGAAAGAAAAGCCGAGACTTTCCAGTCATCTGTGTCAATTCTAAGTCAAGTCTCAAGTTATGAATGCCAAGTCAAAGTCAGGTCGAGTCTTTCATCGGTATTAGTCAAGTAAGTCTCAAGTCCTCAAATTTGTGACTCGAGTCCAACTCGAGTCAAGTCATGTGGCGAGTCCCCCACCTCTGGTTACGAGTGAAGAGAGGAAGATAAGAAGAAGAGATGAAGATCAGCGACCAGGATGGTTTTAGCACAAACACTAAAGTTTCACCTCTTTCTTCAGACTAGTTTAGTGCCTGTTCAAAATGTGCCTGTCTGATTTCTTGGCCTCTGGTTTTGCTGCTTGATGAACCGCTCATCTAAACTACTTCACACTGCACACTGATTAAAAGGGTCATCAAAAGATTAACATTAAATCTTATCTCCACCATGTCACTGCTGTGTTATGATATTAATAATAACAATAGACTCTCTGTGTCAGATGTCTGATCAGAAAATACTTAAATTCAAAAGATTTCTGTGACACATAAATTAATTTAATCACTGAACAGTGGCAGCTCCTGACAAATTTCTCAGGGGGGGCAACTGTTCTGATGATGACTGAGGTGACCCGTTCAATGGGAAAGTTAATAGGCAGCAAGTCAATTGCCATATATTTTTATTTTCTTGTCAACTTACATAGCAATACCAAATGTAACAGCTACAGGGAAAAGTTACATCCAGGAGTGTTCAGCAAATAAAATGATCTTGGCTCTACAAATGAAGAGTCACAGAGAGAATCTGTGAACATGGACGGATGCGCTTGCTTTACCATTAATTACAAAGGGGACTACATATAAGTCAAAAAAATATGTATTTATTTATAGTAGTTTTTTTAAAATTCCAAATACAAATTCCAAAGAGGTAATGCATTGAAATTGTTCAACACTGCATGAACAATATGGGCCTCGCTATACGATTTCCCCTCTTGGTAGAAACTTGTTAGATGTTTAAATTTGGTCTGGGAGCTCCTGATTGTTTTCCTGCCAATTTATCTTCTTTACCACGATGACAATAAGTAAAATGACCAAGTTGCTCCGTACACTTGCCATTCTAACCTTGAATGTGACTAGCATTGTTGTCACTGTTGTTGATGTAAAGAGCAAATACACATCAGGCCTGTACAATAAAACACAACAACAACAGAGCAGCACTTCCTCGCAACATGTAGAAGTAGAAACATATTAGAGAAAACACGTTAAACATGTAACAGATTACATGTTCAACATGTAATAGATTACATGTTAAACCTGTAATAGATTACATGTTCAACATGTAATAGATGACATGTTAAACATGTAATAGATGACATGTTAAACATGTAACAGATTACATGTTAAAGATGTAATAGATTACATGTTAAACATGTAATAGATTACAGAGGGTTTGTTGAGCCAGTAGATGAAGAAACATGAACAGTTCTACTAGTGGAGAACCCAAAGAGCTGTGATCCAGCAGCAGTCTATGTTTTGCTGCCACAAACTGAGGGACAGTGAGTGACAGTCAGCTGACAGTTGTTCATGTTATATGTGATGACACTTATTATTTAGTGTTGTGCTGTTATTGTCAGCTTTGGTTACACTTATATCTATGTTGTGTTTTCATCTACTGTACTAGTCTTTACACTACAGTGTTCTTCTTCTTTTCTTGCTTTGGCCACATGTTTGTGTGACATCGTGCCAATAAAGACATTTTGAATTTAGAAAAGTAAATAAAAAGATAAATGTACATTGTGAATGCAGCCTGAGCCATGCAGTGAGAATAAACAGGACATGTAATATATATTTTAACAGAACAGATGTGCTCAAGTTTCTATGTGAAGAAATAAAGACTTCACTTCAGACGATCTCTGACTACGACATGAAATATTCTAAAACCTCCTCTGATGTCCTCCAGTGTCTCTGAGCGTACTTCAGCTAATTACCCACCAGGGGGCGACACTGATCCATCACAGACCTGAGAGCACAGACGGAAGCTGTTTCTGTCTTAAACGTTGGTTGTTAAATTGAAACCTGTAATGTAGCCGGGCCCTAATCTTGTGTTTGCAGGAACATCAGGTTTACTAATGGATGAAGTGGATCAGGTCCAAAAGTTCATCCTGTCCAAACTTTTGTCAGTCAGCCTGTCCAACAAACAAATCCTGCTGCTCATTAACACACTGAACAATAAGTGACTGAAGGGACAGACACTACGGATCAGTGGAGACAGGTTCTGGGTTTGAAACCTTCACTAAGTCACCGTGCCGAGTCTCCTTCACCCGTAGTGGCTCCGACCTGCTTTCTCTTCAGGTCTCAGTGATGTGGTGCTACCGGGCCATGTGAGATCAGCTCTGCACATCTTGGAGCTGTTTTCTTTCAACACTTTAATATAAAGTGCTGCCAAACTTTTGATGACTTGGCTCGAACACTTTTCTCTTCTGCAGCGTTTCTAGTTTCTGTCGCCTCCGTGGCCTCCGATATGTTGCAGATGTGTAACGGAGCCGATTCAGAAAGGAGACGGTACAACTCTGAGTAGCTTCCTGTTTCACTTACTGCTGTTCTCCTTAGGAAACCAGACCTGTTGCACTGAATGTGTTTTCCTAACGTATCTTCCTCTCTTTGTCTTTGACTATGAAGTGAAGCAGCTCGCTCTGTGCCACAGCGCCTGTATTGTAACGTAAACCAGTTAATCCACCATGAAACTGGTCAGAAACTATTTTCATAATTGTTTAAATAGGTTTGTCGCAGCCCTAAAATATTCTGATATAAAATTTAAATGGCCTCAAACATGACATGAAGTTCTCCTCACAGTAACTGTTACTGCTGTAATATACATCAGATATCAATCCAGCACCAAACTATAGTCACATGAACATGTCAACACATGAAACCATGAAACTGTTTCTATCACAAACAGCTTCAGTGACACTTGTGAGGTTCTGGAGGGAAACAGTCTGGGAGTCTCTGTCACTTGGTTTTGTGTCAGAGGTCGGGAACCAACGTCCAATGTTTTCTGATTGATTTATTACGTATAAATTGTATTTGTGTCTTTGCACAGTAAAACAAAGCAGCAGAAACACAGCAAGAACAAAAAGCAGACTGTGCAGCTGAGATTCAGAAAAGCCCTCCAAGCTTCAAACAGGAATCGGACCTCAAAAGTTCTGACGTCCAAATCCAAAAGTCCTATAATATAGAAACATGAGCACAAGTTGACATTGGATCAAACAGCAAGCGTCAGGTCGCCCACAGGAAACAGCAACAACATCCAATAAAATAAAGAGGACGTGATAAATCCAACAAGAGGTTTGTGTGTGTTCTCAGATGTTGTCGTCCTCTTTCACACACACCAACATCCTGTGGCTCACTCTCAGTGTGTGAGGAGAGAGGCAGAGGTGAAGAGGTTCAGGGAGAACAGGGAGAAGCAGCCTGATGGGCAGATTGTGTTTCTGTGTATGAGAGTCATGTCATGTCCATGTTTGCATGCTGAAAGAGGATGTGCTGCTCTGACCCCCCTCCTCCTTTCAGGGTGGAGCCTGCTGGAGTCCGATGGTTGACACCAGGTCTGAGGAAGTGTGAGTGTCTTTTTACTGTCATTCATCAAAACACTGTGACATCACTCATTCACATCTGTGATGTCATCATCACACTGATGACACATTAATAACTGCAGCTGTGTTGTGTCTTTTTCTCTCCATCAGATTCCTGTAAGCTCACAGTCGACACAAACACAGTCAGCAGAAGAATCAAACTGTCTGACAACAACAGGAAGATGACGTGTGTGGAGGAGGATCTGTCATATCCTGATCATCCAGAGAGGTTTGAATCCAGGTGGCCTCAGCTGCTGTGTAGAACTGGTCTGACTGGTCGTTGTTACTGGGAGGTCGAGTGGAGAGGAAGAGTTTCTGTATCAGTGAGTTACAGAAGAATCAAAAGGAGAGGAGACAGTAAAGACATTGTGTTTGGACTGGATGATCAGTCCTGGAGTCTGGAGTGTGATGATGGTCATTTCTCTGTCTGGCACAATAAGAGAAGAACAGTCATCTCCTCCTCCTCCTCTTCCTCCTCCTCTGGTAGAGTAGCAGTGTATGTGGACTGTCCTGCTGGCACTCTGTCCTTCTACAGAGTCTCCTCTTACTCACTGATCCACCTCCACACCTTCAACACCACATTCACTCAACCTCTTCATCCCGGATTTGGACTCTTCAGGTCCAGTTCTGGTTCCTCAGTGCGTCTGTGTGGTGTTTAGTGTGCAGAGTCTCCTCCTGTCACAGAAACATTGTCAGTGCTGAACAGTTGAGTCTGTACAGGATCACAGTCACATCAATCTTTCAGCTTCTTGTAATAAATTCATCATCAACTTTGTACAAAATGATTCAAACTGATTGAAAAGATTCTTCATTTACATTTGAAACTTCTTCCATTAAATTGTGGAAATTGTGTTGACTTGTACTTTCTGTCATGTGTTGTTTTGAATTCTGGCTCTTGTTCCAATAAAATCCACAACTATCAGTGAAATGTAAGAAACAGAAAACACTGTTGAAGTCCGGCTGTATTTTCAGGACGTTTGTTGGATTTGAATCTCATCTGTGAAAATAAACAGCTGTGAGAAAAGGTTAATGGGTTTGAGTCTTGATTGAGTTTTGGGTTTGACTCTTATAAACTCAGTGAAGTTTGCAGTACAGAATGAAAAGCGTCCAGAGAAGATCTTCCAGTTCTCGGGGGATTGGTAGTGTGATGTGTCTGTTCCTGGTTTGTAGTAACTCAGGTTACAGGTTCGACCTCTGCCTCCTCCAGAAGGACCTGGGATGGAAGCAGGGGATTATGGGAGAATGAACCATCAGCAAGTAAACTTTTATGGAAGTGTGAGTATCTGTCAAAGTTTAAAATCAACTGTTTCTAAAGTGGTTCCACCTTCCTGCTCAGTTATTCCGACGTATTCATTTATTCTGCCAGTTACTGTGATGGAGCCACGGCGGTGTCTGGAATCCAGCTCCCACCTTGTAACTTCTCCTGAACCTCCTTCATTAAAGGACCAGATGAGACAAGGGAACAAGTATCGGAGCGCTGGGCGGTCCGGACCTGACGCCTCCCGTGGTTGAGTTTGAGGATTCTAACAGTTCTTCAGCACCATCAGTGCATCAGAAGTGACAGTCGACCATAATGATCATTAAATAGAGACCCAGTGGACCAACAGCCCAACATATGTGATCCACAAGCCAACAGCAGCTCCCAGAATGTGTCCAAACCTAAAGTAGCATCACGTCCACCAACACCAAGTCATGACATCACTCACCTGAGCAGGTACGCTCACCAGACTGAGGGATCAGTAACAAACAAACTCAGTGAGGTCTGCAAATACAAAACATCATTCACAAACTAAAGCATTTAGTTTTGCAAACAAGAAATGTCCGTATCAAACAAATACAACATGCTGCAGAAACAAATACAGCAGGTTTTACACACACAACGAAACTTATTTCTTCATGAACAAAAAACAATTCTACAAGCACGAACAAAAAAATGTGTAAAAAGTGACTTTTGTCTCTCCTCTTCCGTCTTGCTGATCCACAAACAGATGCCAGTAAACTTTCTAACAAATGTCCTGTAATTCAAACTTCACAACAGCAGGTGGCGCCGTTGAGTCAATTTAAGGCCGGCAGGACGATTTTTTCCCCTAAAATTTTATTTTTAATTTGTCTATTTTATTGAAGGTCGCAACAGGATGTGCAGGGTTAGTTGCGGACTGTCTTGTCACATATTGTGGTGAAAGTAATTTGATGTTGCTTTTGTATTGAAACTTTTTCAGTGGAATCCGTCACATTATGAAGTGCTGTTTGGTGTTGAGCATGAACACCGTCACTGGTTCCTGATTGTTAGTATTGATTTTTCAGCTATTGAGAGCACATATTGACATGTCACATACAGTCTATCATACAGGAACAGATCAAGTGATGTATTTGTTCAGACTTGTGTTCAGCTCTGTGAACTCTTCATCCTGCACCTTGATACCAAAGTAGTTCTTGTTGCAGACCACATGCAGTAGAGCTCTTCTGTACTGTTGAAGTGGACAAACATATTGTATGTACACTGATCTGAGGTCTTTATGGTGCATACAGGTAATATATCCATCTGAAAGAAGAACACTCCTCTTGGATTCGCTTGGAGAAACTGCTGCCGAGCTGAAAAAGTGCCAGGATGTAACAAGGTACACTTTAATTACAGCGTCAGATTTAATATGAGCCACTTGTCACATATGACTATAGATGCAGCGACACGTCATGATGGAAATTTGTAGTAAATCATGTTGGTGTCATAACATCTGTCAAACAAATTAAAAAATTTAAAAAAATATGTTTGTATCTCATTTGAAAAGTTTGAGCTGTGATTTTCTTCTTCATATGTCAGAATTACATTTGATTACATATTTTAACAAAGCATGTAATACCTGTCATAATGCTTAATTGCAGTTGTAATACCTTACAACAATGTCAAACAACTGGTCAGCACTTAAGACAAAAGAATGAACTTCAAGGGATGATATTTGCTCAGGCAGACAAACAAAACCAGAAACATAATGTGGAGCATTGAATGATATTTCCAGAGGATAATAGATCATGAGATGCACGTGCATGTATGTGAAGTATCTGGTGAATATCAGCCAGAAGAATAGAATCAGTCCTGCTGGTGACTGCAGGACTAAATGCAGATGTATATGTCAAACATGTACAATGCCAAGTTTTCCTCTCTTGTAACATTACAGGTGAATATTACACAGGTGCATGTGGCACAAAATTAGTAGAATCTTTTTCTTTGAAAAATGCGGTTGTTGGGGAAGGACAATAGTTGTTTTCACCTGGAACAACGTTCTTATCTTTCTTCTGTTTTGATGACTGAGTATTTTCTTGTGCTCGTCTATCAGCACTTGACATCTTATAACAAATATAATGTGAAGCTTGTATGATGTTTAAGTCAATAAATCAAGTTACTATTTAAGATATTTTTGTTTTTTAGAGCATCCTTGAGGAAGAAAGTCACATGAATGGCAAAAGTGACGTCATTTGTCCCAGGAAGAACGTCACTGTGGATATCTGAAATGTTCTTTTAGAAGAAGTGAATTACAGATATCTGCAATACATATCCAGTCTAACTATTGTAGTTTCTGGGCTGTCTTCCTCAAAAGTGTCAGCATGTAGTATGTTGATAAAAGAATTCTGCGGAGGCAAGGCTGGGTGGAATGATAGAGCAGTCTTTATTGAGACAAACTTCGGTTAGCCGAGCGTCCGAGCAGAGTGTGGCCCCACATCTGATGTTCTCCAAACAGGGCAAAGTAATGCCAAACGTTTTTGCCCTCTTGCCCTATCAGAACTCCTACGCCTTCGATCTTAGGAATTCTACCAAATGCCACCCCCCCTTCTCTTCCTGTGCGAGGGTTTTTAGAGTCCCTTTCTAGCACACACCCACTTCTCCTAATTGGTCACTTTGGTAAATTATCCAATGGACTAAAAGAGGAGTTGACTTGTTTCTCTCGTAACTCATCTAACTTGGCTGCATTCAACTTCATGTCTTGTCCCCAAAATGACCCAAGTGGGTTTCCTGCTCTTCTACGGGCACAAACACAAACATTTGAGCATCTCCCACCATCTGGCGTGGGGGTCAATCTTAGGTTTACTGCTTTATCCTGGTCTGCCACCTGATAACCTTTGGCACTTACACAGTTACCACTCTGACCCCTGGAGCTGTAAATCCACTCTATTTGTATTCTTAACTCACATGAGGAGAAACAATTAGTAACCAAAGATGTGTAGAAAACACACAGATACTACACTATTAAATGTTAAAACGGCCACTTCATACTTTTTAAGGATTTTTAGATCTCTTAAATGTAGTTTTGACTAGTACAATCAGAGCTGTAGATATCTTGAACTAACATTTCTACTAGTAAGAATGTTATTGCGGATATCTTTAATTACAGAGAGGAGTGTGGTTCGATTCAATGTTAAAACAGCTTGTCATAGTCACCACACCGGCTTCCGTAGCTGCAGCTGCAGCCTGCAGGTGTTGATATTAGTTTGTTTACTTGACTGGGTTTGTTTAGGGGAGACCGGTTAGCAGGTGAGAGGCTGACAAACTCATTTCTATCCGGCTGCTTCAGCTAAGCTAACGTACATGTAGGCTAACGTTAACTTAGAAATGTAATGTGAGACGTAATTAAACGTTTATTAGTTCATTTAATACCACGGAACACATTATTAATTAATTCGTTATCACGAGATAACAGTGCATAAAAAGGAGAAAAGTCCGTGGCCGTTCTCGGCTTCCGTAGCTAAATGTGGCGAAATGTTGCTGTTTATTTTAACATGCGCAACTTTACATGTGTCAGCTGGTTGTGGGTCGTGCTGCAGCGCCCTCAGTCTAACAGGAAGACTCCCAGTCTGAACTCGCCTCTCTGGCTGTTTCCTCCTCACAGTTTACTTTCACTTTCTCCCACAGGTGAGTTGCGCACCTGTATTGGCCGTCTGAACCTCCAGCTGAAGGTAATGTAATGAATCTGACATGTTGGACTCGCTAACACAAGCTCTACTTTTCATTGTTACACCGGAAACAGAACAAAAAGTGAAGCTCGGTTGTTTATTTCTCCAAACTCACAAGTTTAAACTCGGAGCGTCCGGACACACGTCCGCCATTTTGTGTCGATACCTGCAGCACCTCCTAAAACGAGGCTGTAACATATGCCGGATTTACAAGAAGGCCCGAATCATTAAGAATGTGTCGTCGACAGCGTTTCACGGAGTTTATAAAGGTTCTCTGAACTTATCAACTCACTAAATGGAGGGATTTCTCAAGGGAGTCTGGGAGCTCTCCCTCCCTCCTCCTCTCCCTGCTGCTGCTGACTGGAGCTGATGAGACTTATAATATGTTGGTGTTCAGGTTCTTGTTCATAATCATCAGTTACTTGTTATCCTGTAAATTCAAATGAGTCCAAACACATGAATGTGTCTCAACATTTACTATGACGTCATCATTTAGACTGAGCCCGGATCATCAACTGCATGAAGTAGAAATACGTGACTAAAGTACCTCAGAACTGTAGTTCTTTATAGTACTGGAGTAAATGTACTTTCCTCCACTGTTACTGGTGTTTGTACAACAGTGATGCCAGTCGTGTCTGCTGGTTAAACTTCCAGTCTGATGCTCCATGACGCCATCTAGAGGACTGACAGTAGAAGTGCAGCATTCATGTGACACTGATATGAAGCAGCCAATCAGAAGAGGAGCAGCTGATGTTCTGACAGGAGACATGATGGAAAGGCTGATTTCAGTTGATGTGCAGATGAATGATTTGTGTTTCCTCTCCAGATGAAAGTGTGTGTGAGATGAGCAGCATGAATCAGTGTGAGGACAGAGAGGAGGGAGGCCCTCCCTCTAAAACCACTGGACCAGGACCAGGACCTGGACCTGGACCTAGACCTGGACCAGGACCAGGACCTGAGCCCAGCTGTGTGTCATTCAAGAGTGACCAGTCAGAACATCGTCCCATTGATTTTAAAGGACAACCAGCTCCTGCTGTAAAGAGGTGAGCTGTTAATAACATTAATATGTGACTGATTCATGTTTTAACTGTGATGAAAGATGTTTTCTGAAACCTGATGTTTATTTTCAGCTTCGTTCTTCTTCACTTAAATTTATCTTCTCACTTTAGAAAGCTGCCCAATAGAACCAGTCTTCAACTCTTCATTTCACTTTATTGAATTAGTTTGGTCCAATATTCTCTGAAGGTTTATTCCTGATGTTTTACTATTTTATTATTATTTTTATTATTTTTTTGTTTACCACTATTTTATGGACAGAAGCTTCTGTGTCTGAAGACTAGAAAGTGAATTAACATCTCTGGTGGTCTTCTTCTCTGTCCAACAGGAGACCAGCCTCTACTGGACCAGGACCTGGACCTGGACCTGGACCTGAGCCCAGCTGTGTGTCCTTCAAGAGTGACCAGTCAAATGATCGTCTCATTCATTTTAAAGAACAACCAGCTCCTGCTGTAAAGAGGTGAGCTGTTAATAACATTAATATGTGACTGATTCATGTTTTAACTGTGGAGAAAGATGTTTTTCAACTCAAGAGGAAAATTTTGAATTATTGTTGTTTTCAGCTTGCAGGGCTGTGAACATGTAAACACGCAGGTCGTGTCTGTAGATGCATCTACATCCAACATGTACATGTGCAATATGGCCGTGGTTGGGTTGGTGCGTTTGGGGGCGCGTCAGGGGTAGCGGAGGGTTGAAAATAAATGGACCATGGTTTGTTCGAAGCATAATGCCACAAAACTAAACTGCTGACGAGACTTTTGGGGAACGAACTTTGCTTGCAGCCGCATTGTTGTGATTGTCTCTCCGCTACAGAAGCGGTGGTGTAGCAAGTTAAAGCTCGGGTCTACAATCCTGGAGAGCTAGCAAGATTTGAAGTCAGTGCTCCGTCCAAAGCCACGCCCCCACAAACTTAAAGCGCATCAGCAGGGAGAAGGAGTGAGCTGAATATTTCTGGCATCGGTGAAACGTGACGTGTGGAGAAGGGAGGGACAGAGGGGGCGCAGGCAGAACAAGACATGAAGGCATCTGAGTTTTTTCTGTTCGGGCTGAATAGCTCAGATTGGTCAGCTTTTTCTCAGTCCTGCAGCTGCCACAGAGGTCTGATTGTTTTCGTTCCTTTTTCTGAATACATAATGTATTGACTACTCTCAGGATCAATGGCGGAGGGGTGGGGTGGCCGCGGTCACCTCACCCTGAATCCTGGCCACCTTATTGGCCACCAACTGCATCACAGCTGTCACTGCTTTCTGGCGTGCAGATGCTTTCCTGCACTGCGACGGCACTAACGGACACTTTAGATGCACACACATCCTGTCTTAACCCCCTCTGATAGAGCGGTGCATCAGAAATCGGCTACCTGCCTCCACAGCTCCGATGGGGTTTCTGTGGCGTGTCATCCTCTGACCCTCGAGCGAGGTCGTGGGTGAGGCGCTTCCAGCTACTGGAGGCGGGGACTGAATAATTATTAGTTTTATATATTAGATTAATATCAACCCTGGAACTGTATCATACTGCACATCCTGACAGCTGAGAATATTACTCTCAGACATTGCCCCCCCCTCGGAGGGGACTCCTTTACACATACAGACACTTCTCCCTTCAAACAGGGCAGAGCTCTGTGAGAAACAGCAGGAGAGACACAGACACAACACCTGAGGGCGAAGCAGGTCCGCCGCAGACGTGCACGAAAAAACAAGTGTGTCGCACCAAATGTGTGCCGGTACGGAGTCGTGTTGGTTTGGGCGCCTACATTTCAAATAATGGCTTTGTGTGCACTGAAGACGCTTTATCTGAAACACACACAAACGCTTTAACCAAGACGGTGGCCAAAATCACTGCATGCACCACGTCATACAGTCTCAATATGCGCAAAATAAATAAAGAAAGAAAAGCCAAGACTTTCAAGTCATCTGTGTCAAGTCTCAGTCAAGTCTCAAGTTATGAATGCCAAGTCAAAGTCAAGTCGAGTCTTTCATCAGTGTTAGTCAAGTAAGTCTCAAGTCCTCAAATCTGCGACTCGAGTCCGACTCGAGTCAAGTCATGTGACTGGAGTCCCCCACCTCTGTCATATAGTGTTTGTTTGTGAAACCTGCAGTAAAACAGTTTGTAGTTGTTATTCTCACTTTGATTCAGCTGATCTGAGCTCAGTCTCAGTTTTGACAGTATGTGTTAGCAGCCGACTCCTCCTGTCTTTTCTTAAAGTGCCCTCAACTGTTAAATCAGCTTCTGCAGTTGATCTGAAGTTCACAGACTTTCCATTCAAACACCCAAACACTGCAGCAAGTTTGTCTCTGAGTGGACAGACACAATGTGACTGATTCTTCATGATTCCTCCACAGAGTCGACCAGGAGAGCTCAGAGGTTCCCAGAGGTCCGTCTGTCCAGCAGCATCAGACACACCTGGACTCCATATTTATGGTCTGTACATGAACAACAACTACTTTTACATCCAGTCTGTTCACAATAATCTCCATGCTGCACTTTACAGACCAGTGGTGAATCTGTCCAACATGGATCTGATGTTAAATGTTGTCATTCACATAATATTCTGTTTCAGCTGCTGGAGGAGAACATTGTCACTTTTGTGAAGAACGAGCTGAAGAAGGTCCAGAAGGTTCTGAGTTCAGATTACCCAGAATGCTCAGAGAGTCAGAGGGAGGATGAGGAGGTGTTGGACGGTGAGGATGAAGAGCAGAGGAGGAGCAGCAGAGAGGCATTTCTGAAGATCACACTTCACTTCCTGAGGAGAATGAAGCAGGAGGAGCTGGCTGACTGTCTGCAGAGCAGTAAGAGGATTTCTCTAAAGATTTAACATGATGGATCAATGAGACAATTACTGAAGTCTGATGATGATGAATCTGCTTATATATTCAATCTTTAGAGGACGGAAATTGTGTTAGTGCCTTTATAAATAACTTTATGATTTTTTTGGTTGTGTGTTTATTTAGAAAGTCATTCTGCAGTTTGTCAGCGTAAACTCAAATCTAACCTTCAGAAGAAGTTCCAGTGTGTGTTTGAGGGGATCGCTAAAGCAGGAAACCCAACCCTTCTGAATCAGATCTACACAGAGCTCTACATCACAGAGGGAGGGACTGCAGAGGTCAATGATGAACATGAGGTCAGACAGATTGAAACAGCATCCAGGAAACCACACAGACCAGAAACAACAGTCAGACAAGAAGACATCTTTAAAGCCTCACCTGGAAGAGACGAACCAATCAGAAGAGTGATGACAAAGGGAGTGGCTGGCATCGGGAAAACAGTCTTAACACAGAAGTTCACTCTGGACTGGGCTGAAGACAAAGCCAACCAGGACATACAGTTCACATTTCCATTCACTTTCAGAGAGCTGAATGTGCTGAGAGAGAAAAAGTTCAGCTTGGTGGAACTTGTTCATCACTTCTTCACTGAAACCAAAGAAATCTGCAGCTTTGAAGAGTTCCAGGTTGTTTTCATCTTTGACGGACTGGATGAGTGTCGACTTCCTCTGGACTTCCACAACACTGAGATCCTGACTGATGTTAGAGAGTCCACCTCAGTGGATGTGCTGCTGACAAACCTCATCAGGGGGAAACTGCTTCCCTCTGCTCGCCTCTGGATAACCACACGACCTGCAGCAGCCAATCAGATCCCTCCTGGGTGTGTTGATATGGTGACAGAGGTCAGAGGGTTCACTGACCCACAGAAGGAGGAGTACTTCAGGAAGAGATTCAGAGACAAGAAGCAGGCCAGCAGAATCATCTCCCACATCAAGACATCACGAAGCCTCCACATCATGTGCCACATCCCAGTCTTCTGCTGGATCACTGCTACAGTTCTGGAGGATGTGTTGAAGACCAGAGAGGGAGGAGAGCTGCCCAAGACCCTGACTGAGATGTACATCCACTTCCTGGTGGTTCAGGCCAAAGTGAAGAAGGTCAAGTATGATGGAGGAGCTGAGACAGATCCACACTGGACTCCAGAGAGCAGGAAGATGATTGAGTCTCTGGGAAAACTGGCTTTTGATCAGCTGCAGAAAGGAAACCTGATCTTCTATGAATCAGACCTGACAGAGTGTGGCATCGATATCAGAGCAGCCTCAGTGTACTCAGGAGTGTTCACACAGATCTTTAAAGAGGAGAGAGGACTGTACCAGGACAAGGTGTTCTGCTTCGTCCATCTGAGTGTTCAGGAGTTTCTGGCTGCTCTTCATGTCCATCTGACATTCATCAACTCTGGAGTCAATCTGCTGACAACAAACAAACAAAAGAAAGACCGTCAATCTGCAGAGAAACGTCTCTACCAGAGTGCTGTGGACGAGGCCTTACAGAGTCCAAATGGACATCTGGACTTGTTCCTCCGCTTCCTCCTGGGTCTTTCACTGCAGACCAATCAGACTCTCCTTAAAGGTCTGCAGACACAGACAGGAAGTATCTCACAGACAAATCAGGAAACAGTCGAGTACATGAAAAAGAAGATCAGTGAGAATCTGTCTCCAGAGAGAAGCATCAATCTGTTCCACTGTCTGAATGAACTGAACGATCGTTCTCTAGTGGAGGGGATCCAACAGTACCTGAGTTCAGGACGTCTCTCCACAGATGAACTGTCTCCTGCTCAGTGGTCGGCTCTGGTCTTCATCTTACTGTCATCAGAAAAAGATCTGGATGTATTTGACCTGAAGAAATACTCTGCTTCAGAGGAGGCTCTTCTGAGGCTGCTGCCAGTGGTCAAAGCCTCCAACAAAGCTCTGTAAGTGTGGAGAAATTTCTACAGAATGCAGTGAATGTGCTGTTATTGACCCAAAACGAAATTAATTTCTTGTTCTGCCGATTATTCTTTATCCAGACTAAGTGGCTGTAAGCTCTCAGAGAGAAGCTGTGAAGCTCTGTCCTCAGTTCTCAGCTCCCAGTCCTCTAGTCTGAGAGAGCTGGACCTGAGTAACAACAACCTGCAGGATTCAGGAGTGAAGCTGCTTTCTGCTGAACTGAAGAGTCCACACTGTGTCCTTGAAACTCTCAGGTCAGGATTCATTATTTTATTTCATTATTTCTTGTAACTGTACAATTGGAGCAGGTCTAAACCAGACAGGGTAAAAAAATAATTGAAAATATAAAATCTGTCTCATATGTCAGAAGATCACCAAAATAATTACATTTCATCCTGATGGAAGCATGAATGCATTTTATATAAAATGTGGGTCCGTCAGTCTATTCTGCACTCTGGTCCCGATTTACTAATCTCAACAACCAGTGGATGGATTATTATGAGATTTGGTTCAGACATTCATGCTCCCCTCAGGATGAACTGTACATACTTTGGTGATCCTCTGACTTTTCTTCTAGCTCCATCATCAGTTCATCATTTTAATCTGTACAATATGTTGGTTCATGAACAAATATTTGCAAAACTAATGGCATTTACACCAGCTTCAGTTATACTCTGTTTTTAGCGCTGATTAATTAATTAAGAATAAGAAGATGAATATATTAAACATCAAACCCTTAAACACAGATGTGCACTGAGTCATCAGGACCCTCAGCTGATCTGCGATGTGTGTTGTTTTGTGTGTCTGCAGGCTGTCAGACTGTCTGATCACAGAGGAAGGCTGTACTTCTCTGGCCTCAGCTCTGGACTCCAACCCCTCCCATCTGAGAGAGCTGGACCTGAGTAACAACAACCTGCAAGATTCAGGAGTGAAGCGACTTTGTACGGAACTGAAGAGTCCACACTGTGTCCTTGAAACTCTCAGGTCAGGATTCATTATTTTATTTCATTATTTCATCGTACTGTACAATTGGAGCAGGTCTAAACCAGACTGGACCAGAAAAAAAAATGACAAAATATTTCTCATATGTCAGAAGATCACCAAAATTATTGCATCTCTTCCTGATGGAAGCATGAATGCATTTTATATAAAATGTGGGTGTCACGCTCAGACAAGGAGAGAGGACTCAGATGCAGAATGATTGAAGTAACGACAGGTTTTATTTAACTGATCTGTAACTCTTTAGTATGGATGACAAAACAATGGCTATGAAATTTCTATGGTGACAGACAAGACATACAAGACATAGAACACATAAAATGGAAAACGCTCCAGAAAGAGGAATCTACACTATTCTTAATTTCAAGATTATAAAACTTAAATGGAAAACAAAAACTCTCCGAAGAGGTCAGCTCACAGGCTATCAAAAATATCTACACTGAGTAATGAAAAGATGCAACAAAAGGCGCTCCACATGGAGGAAAACAAACGCCTATCAAAATCCTGAACTGAAAATCAAAGCACTAACCAAAAACTTTAGAACACAAGAATCAAACAACCAAAGAGAACAAATACAGAGAATAAAACTTGACGATACTTAACTTGGGAATTTACAATGCAAGGCTGTGGAAATGGCTTCTGTATACGACTAACGACGAAATACTTCTGCGACGCAGACAGGGGAAGACAAAGACTTTATACACATGAGGAAGGGGAGTACAGGTGAAAACAATCAAGGATTAGGGGTGACGTCAGACCGGGGACACAAGAGGAAGGGCAAGTGACCTGAAATGAGAGGAGAGTTACTTTTCAAAATAAAACATGAAAATCACAGGACAAAAAACCCAAGACAGGACATCCCTCACCGCATTGTGACAGTGGGTCCATGAGTCTATTCTGTTCTATTCTGTAGTCTATTCCCATTAACTAATCTCAACAACCACTGTCTGAATTATTATGAGTTTTGGTTCAGACATTCATGCTCCCCTCAGGATCAACTGTTGTTACTTTGGTGATCCTCTGACTTTTCATCTGATGCCATCATCAGTTCATCATTTTATCTGTACAATATGTTGATTCATGACAAGATATTTGGAAAACTAATGGCATTTCCATCAGCTTCAGTTATACTCTGTGTTTAGTGCTGATACATACATTTGTGAAAACTAAGATGATGAAGATAATAAACGTTAAATCCTTCAACACAGATGTGCACTGAGTCATCAGGACCCTCAGCTGATCTGCGATGTGTGTTGTTTTGTGTGTCTGCAGGCTGTCAGGCTGTCTGATCACAGAGGAAGGCTGTACTTCTCTGGCCTCAGCTCTGGACTCCAACCCCTCCCATCTGAGAGAGCTGGACCTGAGTAACAACAACCTGCAGGATTCAGGAGTGAAGCGACTGTCTTCTGAACTGAAAAGTCCACACTGTGTCCTTGAAACTCTCAGGTCAGGATTCATCATTTTATTTCATTATTTCATCTAACTGTACAATTGGAGCAGGTCTAAACCAGACTTTGAAAAAAAAATAATGAAAAAATATTTCTCATATGTCAGAAGATCACCAAAATTATTGCATCTCTTCCTGATGGAAGCATGAATGCATTTTATATAAAATGTGGGTCCATCAGTCTATTCTGTTCTATTCTGTAGTCTATTCTTATTAACTAATCTCAACAACCACTGTCTGAATTATTATGAGTTTTGGTTCAGACACTCATGCTCCCCTCAGTATGAAGTGTTATTACTTTAGTGATCCTCTGACTTTTCATCTGATGCTATCATCAGTTCATCATTTTATCTGTACAATATGTTGATTCATGACCAGATATTTGGAAAACTAATGGCATTTACACCAGCTTCAGTTATACTCTGTGTTTAGTGCTGATGCATGAATTTGTGAAAACTAAGATGATGAATATATTAAATGTTAAAACCTTAAAAACAGATATGCACTGAATCATCAGGACCCTCAGCTGATCTGTGATGTGTGTTGTTTTGTGTGTCTGCAGGCTGTCAGGCTGTCTGATCACAGAGGAAGGCTGTACTTCTCTGGCCTCAGCTCTGGACTCCAACCCCTCCCATCTGAGAGAGCTGGACCTGAGCTTCAATCATCCAGGAGACTCAGGAGTGAAGCTCCTGTCTGCTCGACTGGAGGATCCAGGCTGGAGACTGGACACTCTCAGGTATGATGAGTTTTGCTGCAGCCACAGATGTATAAACTTTTTATTTATAAGGTATTTGCATAAAATTGCACATTAAAAGAGAGAAAAGAAAAAAAACAACAGCAAACTACCAAACAGCAGAAACAAAATAAAAGGAGGTCATGGAATGGTGCACTTAAATAGAAAAAACAGAAAACCCAAAGATTCTCACAAATCAACATACATTACTCAGTATTGTACAGTAACATCACTGTTGAGCCATGTAAATGGACCACTTTCCCCATCTTTTCTCCCCTATCTCCTTTTGGTTATCAAACTTTTTATTCATTTAAGAGAACAAGAGAGGAAAAACAAGACAAAAATACATGTTGCACTTTTGTATACCTGACAAACAGAAAGAAGAGAAAGGCATATATACATTTTAACTTAAAAGTCATTATAATGGTAACAATTAGGCCACACGACAGAGAGACACCTCAGCTTTAAGATCTTTTAAATAATGATATATAAGTAAAGTAACAAAGGTATCAATCTACAGACATATTAATTATAATGTCAGTACACATTTTGTGCAAGAATGAAAAGGCATAAAGAAAAGAACATAAGAAAAGAAAACAAATACCAAAAAACAAACAAAAACAAAAACACAAAAACAACTGTGAGTGGAGTCCGAGATTTCAAAAAAAAAATAATTTTTACCCATTATTTTCCAAGTGATCCTTAATGTAGTTTGTCCAGGTTTTCCATAGACTCTCAAACTTGTCATTTTCAAGTCTAAGAATGAATGTTAGCTTCTCCATGTCAAAAATATCTTGGACCACCTTGATCCAGTCCTTGGCTGAAGGAGGATCTTTTGTCAACCATCTCCTTGTAATTGCTTTCTTACTAGCAAGTAGAAGAATATTATACATATATTTATTCTCCAACCCCTTTACAGTGTCTGGTCTTATCCCCAAATATAAGGTCTCAAACTCTAGGGGGATCACTACTCTCAAGATTTTTTCCATGATAATCTTGGTGTCTTGCCAATATTTTGAAATTATAGGGCAGTCCCAGAACACGTGGAAATGAGTTGCCTTGTTGTTGCCACAGAGTCTCCAACATGATGTATTTTGAGAGATCATTTGAGCTGGAGCTCTAAAAAATCGAACTGTGTTTTTCCACCCAAATTCTCTCCAAGAGATTGAAGAAGTACTTTTCCATTGTTGTACAAATATTTTTTCCCATGTCTCCGGGTGTATTGTTATACTACTCTCTTTCTCCCATTTCTCCTTTATGTATATAGTGTCCGCCCCCACTAGCTCTTGTAACACCTTGTATATCTTTGATATGTTTCCACGGCCAGGGTCTGACCTAAAACTGTGTAGAAAAATCTTCAGAATACCCAATTTGGTTGTTTGCCACTCTTCTCTATTCATTTTTTTCTGTACATAATGCCTAAGTTGTAAAAATTTATGAAAGTCCTGATTGGTTAAACCAAAACAATTTTTAAGGTCTTGGAATTGTCGCAATGTGCCTCCCTCATAAAGGTCATTATATTTAGTTAACCCTTTGTCTGCCCACTTTTTGAAACCTGTGTCTAGTCTATTTGGTATGAATTCAGAATCATATCCTATCCATCTCAAGATCCAGTATGGTTCTTTAGCTTTATTTTCACTGATTACTTTGTGCAAAATATTAGTTGATATCCTTAACCACGGATTAGTGTCTTTAAGATGACAAACCAGCCCATTGTCCACTATAATTGCTTGTAACGGTATATCACTGGAAATTTGAAGTTCTATCTCTTTCCACCTGGCATTATAAGACGGATTACAAATGTCAACCAAAACTTTAATTTGTGCTGCTCTGTAGTAATTGTGGATGTTCGGGAGAGAGAGGCCCCCTTTGCTTTGTCTTTGGCTAGTTGGAGAGTTGAGAGGCGAATTCTTGGCCTCTTCCCCTGCCAAACAAAACGTGATATTAATTTGTCTACTTCCTGAAATTTTTCCCTTGGAATTTCTGCAGGTACATTTTGGAATAGATAGAGTAATCTAGGAAGCACATTAATTTTTATTGCTTCCACCCTCTGCCCTAACCCTAAGAATGGCACTAGGTCCCATCTAGTCACATCAGATTTAATTTTAGAGATTAGGGGGTCATAGTTTTTTGATACAATCATGTGTAGATCTTTTGGAATATTCACACCTAGATACCTAATTAATTTTAATTCCCAGTTAACGTCGAATTCCGCTCTAATTTTTTGACTCGGAGAATAATTAAATGTCAAAATTTGAGATTTATGGGTGTTGAGTTTATATCCTGAGAATAGTCCATATTCCCGCAGGGTTGAGAGCAGTTCTTGAAAAGAAGTGGATGGGTGTCCCAAGTATATCAAAATGTCGTCTGCGAATAAGGCAATTTTGTGTTCTACCTGAGCCACTCTGATCCCCCTTATCTTCTCGTTCTGTCTTATCCACTGACTGAGGGGCTCTATAAAAATAGCAAATAAGAGCGGGGAAATAGGGCAGCCCTGTCGACATCCCCTTTCTAATTTAAAAGAATTTGATAGTCCGCCATTAATCCGTATTCTAGCACATGGTTTGTCATATAAAGTTTGTATTATCTTCACAAAATTTTTATGAAATTGAAATCTTTCTAATGCCTTATAAAGGAAAGACCAATTGACTGAGTCAAATGCCTTTTCCGCATCCAACCCCACCAAGACAGCTTCCAAGTTGTATTTATTTATATGATTAATTATGTGTAATGTCCTCCTTACATTATCCTGTGTTTGCCTTTGTCTTTTTTTTTTTTCCTCATTGTTTTTTATTGCAGTTTTTTTCTTCTTTTTTAACAAAGCAGTGTCTGCAACACCAGACACACAACAACAAAGCAATACAAACACAAAACGTACACAACAGCTCTTAAATATGGCCTAATACAAGAAGTGGTGGGTCATTCTTACAGTACCCGGGTGTGGATCACGTGCGCAACAGTCCTTTTAATAAAATGGTGGAAAGATCTGGTCCGATATAGTCCAAAAAAGGGTGCCACACTCTGTAGAACTGATCCACACTGTGGTGTATAACATTGGTAAGATATTCTAAAGGAATCAGTTCGAAAATTATTTTACGCCAACCACAGACAGTGGGAATCCTATCACTGACCCATTGCAAGAGGATATTTTTCCTGGCTGCAAATGTTAGAATGTTATACAATCTTTTGTTGACTGCTGCTTTTAGGTGGTCACTTGGATAACCTAGAATCAGAGATATGGGGTCCATCTCTATATCAACGTGGAAGATTCTCCCCATTTCACCTATAATTTCAACCCAATATCTTTGAAGTTTATGACAAAACCAAAAACAATGAGTTAAAGTCCCCACACCAGTTTTACACTTGAGACACATAGGGGAAAGAGAGCGGTTGAAGAGGTGCCTGCGGTGAGGGGATATATGTAATCTGTGTAAAATCTTAAATTGTATTGCTCTTGTCCGAGTACAAATTGAAATTCTTTTTGCAAGAGACCAGATGGTATCCCACTTTTCTTCGTCTATGGTTACCGACAGCTCCTTCTCCCACACACCTCTGACCCCTTGCGCATCAGTGGTAGACAAACCGTTAAGTACATGGTAAAATGAACTCAGAGACCCTTTCAACTGTTGTTTAAACAAAATTTTCTCAACATCAGATACTTCAGGGTGTTCAATAAGGGTTGTACTATGAGTGATATAATGTCTTATTTGCAGAAAGTGAAAGAAATCTTGTTTTGGCAATTTGTAACTGTTGGTAAGTTGTTCAAATGACATAAGTTTATCACCTGAGAAAAGATCGCCAAGATATTTAATATTCTTATCAGACCATCGTTGAAAGCCGGGGTCTGAGGAACCCGGGGGGAAAGCAGGATTATTTATTATTGGGGTAAAGGTTGATGTTATTTTTGATCTCCCCTCAAGACGGCGGACAAGTTGCCATGCTTTTAGGGTGTTGATTGTTATAGGGTTTGTACAGAGGGCTTTAATTTCTTTAAAATTATTACAAAATAATAAATCACTTAGTTTGCATTGTGACAGAGCTGTCTCAATATCCAACCAAATTGAAGTTTTACCCTTAACCCAGTCGTTCACAAATCTTAAATGGGCAGAAAGCTGATACATTTTAATATTAGGTAAATCCAAGCCACCCATGGAACTTGGCAGATGTAATACTGCCATCTTGAGCCTAGGTCTACGCTTATTCCAAATAAAAGAGGTGAGCCATCCATTTATGTCCTTCAATACCCTTTTAGAGAACAAGACGGGGATCATTTGGATAGGGTACAATAGCCTAGGCAGCACATTCATTTTGACCAGAGCAATGCGTCCCAACCAGGAGACGGGAAGTGACGCCCATCGCTCCAGGTCTTGTTTGATTTTCCCAAATAAGGGTGTAAAGTTAGCTTTGTACAGTTGATCGAAAGATGGGGTAATAAAGATTCCCAAATACACAAACCCATTGGGAGACCATTTAAAAGGAAAGGAAGGAACAGTAGCTGGTATTGTTAAAAGAGTACCAAGGGGCATGGCCTCTGATTTAGCCAGATTGATTTTATAGCCAGAGAAACAGCTAAATCTGTCAATCACCTCAATAAGACTAGGTATGGATGTTTCAGGGTTATTCAAAAGAATTAAAACGTCATCCGCGTATAAGGTTATTTTATGACACAGCTGTCCAATCTCTAAACTACGTATTGTGGGCGTCACCCTTATGGCCTCAGCAAGTGGCTCTATAGCCAGAGCGAATAGAAGGGGCGATAAAGGACAGCCCTGCATCACTCCTCTGTGAGTGTTGAAATAATCAGACCTGAATCCATTAGTCAGGACTGCTGCCTGTGGACCATTGTAGATAATTTTGACCCATTTTATAAAATTCTCCCCTAATCCAAATTTGCCCAGTGTATATAATAAATAAGACCACTCAATTCGGTCAAATGCCTTCTCTGCATCAAGAGAAAGCACCAGGCCGTCAATAGATTTTTGCTTAAAAGCTAGAATAGCGTTTAACAACCGTCTAACATTGGTAGCTGAATTTCGACCCTTTATAAAGCCTGTCTGGTCCTCCCTTATCAGTACAGGTAAGAGGTTTTCCAAGCGGGAGGCCAAGATTTTAGAAAGTAGTTTCCTATCTACATTTAAGAGGGCTATAGGTCTGTAGGACCCGCAAAAATCAGGACACTTCCCTTTCTTTAGAATTAAGGAAATGTTGGCCTCCCTCAGTGTCTGCGGAAATTCACCTGTAGTGAAGGAGTGGTTGAACATATCAAGAAGAGGTTCTACAAGGATATTTTGAAACTGTTTATAAAATTCACAACAGAAGCCGTCAGGCCCTGGTGACTTTCCATTTTGTAATGATTTAATAGCCTTGATCACTTCAGTCTTAGTTATGGGACTGTTAAGGGCAGTCTTCTCTTCTTCTGACAGATTTGGTAAGTCGAATTGTGTAAAAAAGTTGTGCATTAGTTGCTCCCCCTCTGGAGCTTGTTGGGAAGAGTACAGGTTTTTGTAAAAATTCTTAAAACCGTTATTTATCAGTTTGTTTTCATATACCTTGTGGCCTCCTTCATCAGATACCGCTGCGATGGTATTAGATTCTGCACGCTTCTTAACATAGTACGCCAGACATTTACCTGCTTTATCTCCATGCTCGTAAAACCTCTGTCTAGTGTATTTAATTTTCTTCTCTGCATCTCTGGTAAGAAGGCAGTTCAGCGCTGATCTGAGTGTAGTTATTTCTTGCCACAATGGTGGTGACGGGGAGGCAATGTATGCTTTTTCTTTATCCATCAACTCACTCTCTAAAGATTTTTGTTTCTCCATCCGTTGACGCTTCTTTGTTGCAGAGTACGAAATAATTAGCCCTCTCCCATAAGCTTTGCATGTTTCCCATAAAACAGAGGCATTACTGGCTGATGGAGTGTTAATATTCAAGAATGCTTTAAGTTCAGTGGAAAAGTTAGAAGTAAATTCTTCATCCTTAAGAATAGTGGTATTAAGCCTCCAGTGACGAGACTTATGAAGCGCAGTTTTAAGATTAAGATCCATAATTACTCTAGCGTGATCTGAAATAATTATACTGGTTATGTCGCATGATAAGACTGAACACAAGTCAGTTTTTGGCAGAAAAAAGTAATCAATTCTAGTTTGGCACTTATGCGGAGCTGAGAAAAATGTGTATTGTTTATCAGAGGGGTGAGTACTTCTCCAAGCATCAATGAGCCCAAACTCGTCGCATAGAGCATGTAGCGTATTGGCCTGAGGAGAGGGGGATGCAATGCTATGTGGAAATTTGTCCATAAGCGGATTTAATATTAAATTAAAATCACCACCAATAATAATGGTAGAGTTAGGAAGAAATGGGGCTAAATCCAGAAACATTTTGGTAAGAAAGGTAGTTGGATGGGCAGGTGGAAAATAAACATTCATTATTAAAATATTTTGACCTTGCAAAGTTCCCTTGACTATCACATAACGACCCTTCAGATCTTTAACACAATCAGATACTATAAAAGATACATTTTTCCTAATCAACACTGCCACTCCCCTACTTCTTGTAGTGAAGGATGAAAAAAATACTTGTCCATATGACCCTTGTTGTAACTTTAAGTGCTCATTGTCATCAAGATGTGTCTCTTGTAGCATAGCAACATCTATACCGTCCTTTTTTAGACAAGTAAATATTTTTCTCCTCTTAATAGGGCTATGAACCCCACGTACATTCCAGGTGCATATTCGCAGCTTATTCATTATTAGTCCCATTCATGTATCATACAAAGCATATTGAGCCAAAAGATTCACCACACCCTGGTTAAAAATAAAGCAATAAAATGAAAAAAGAGCATGAAAGAGCTGTGTGATAAAACATTCAAAAAACAGTAATTCGGCAACAACCCTACTAAACGTGTAGGGAAAAACCAATCTCCTCCTGCCTGTCGGTGGAAGCCGACAGGTGCGGCACGCGCTTAACTCACGCCTACTCATAGACAAAAACACAGTCTGTCCAGCACCCGATGAAGTGGGACATTTCACCTGGTTGCTTATAAGCAGCGGGAGAAAAAAAAAGAAAAAAAGGGATAAAGTCACACACGCCTGGATTCGGCAGGTACTCACACTGGTTCATAAGGCACAGCCCCGGCACAATGTGAATAAAAGGAACACTCCGGTAGATACGGAGATTCAGGGCAGCGACTCCGCGTAGATCGCAGCTGCCTCCGGTGTGTCAAATCTCTTCTCCTTGCCGTTGACAGACAGCTTCAGTGTAGCGGGATATAGAAGCGCATAATCCACCTTTTTCTTCCTCAGGCAGCTCTTCACCTCGTCAAAAGCCTTGCGTTTCTTGGCTACCGCCGCCGAATAATCATTAAAGAAGGAAACTCTGATCCGGTCTGCTGGCTGATTCGGCTGTGTAGCAAGGCGCCGGGCTGCGGCCATCACTCGTTGTTTATCAGCAAAGTTGTGAAGTTTCATGATGATGGGTCTGGCGCGTTGGTTGGTGCCCGGCTTCGGTGCTAGGGAGCGGTGAGCACGGTCCAGCTTGATCTTCCCATTTTTAGTTGTAAGGTTGAGATAGGAGGGGAGCCATGTCTCCATGAAAGTGACAGCATCAATTCCCTCCATGCCCTCGGGTAGCCCGACCAAGCGAAGGTTACATCTGCGGCTGCGGTTCTCTAAATCATCCATATGGTCTGCCATGTCAGTTACTTGTTTTTCGAGTTGTGCCACCTTTGCCTGCAACACATCTGCCGTATCTTCCACGCCTGAGATTCGTGTCTCGGCATCACCGACCCGCGTTGCCAAGGCCTGGATCCGAGATGTCTGTTCGCGGATTGCGGCCAGTACGGTATCAACTTTAGCATCCAACAAGGTTGTGATGCTGTCAGTTATCTTACTCAAAGCCGCGAGGATACTCGGGTTGATGTCACTCCCAGTTTCCTCGGCGTCAGCAGTGGCTTCTGTGTCGCTAGCGTTAGCTTCTTCAGGCTCAACCGCAGCAGGATCCACAATGTCGCTAGCTTGCACAGTCGAAGCTGTCTTTTTCTTAGACCTGGCGTTAGGCATTTTAGAAAAATAGTCGTCCAAACTCATTATAGAGTTACTCCCACACGCATTTGTAACGTTTCACCAGGTGAACTCGTATTTTGGACGGATAATCAGAAAACCTCACCGGAGCTCAACAAGACAGGTGTTCACGCTACGACGCCATCTTGCCTTCCATCTGTTTGCCTTTGTCTGATAAAACCTGTTTGATCTAGCTGTATAATATCTGGGAGTATGTTTTCTAGACATTTTGCTAAAATTGATGTGAAGATTTTGTAGTCCTGATTCAAAAGACTAATAGGGCGGAAATTGGAACAATCAGTCTTATCTTTTCCTTCTTTTGGAATTACAGTGATAATTGCCTCCTTCCAGGAGGGGGGCATCTCTCCTTTCTCTAGGACCCAATTGAGTGTTCTCAATAATACTGGGGATAAACAGTCACTAAATGTTTTGTACCAGCCTGAGGTGAACCCATCAGAGCCTGGGGACTTATCTGGTTTGAGCCTTGAGATTGCCTTTTGTAGTTCCTCCATGGTCACCTTAGATGTTAAGATTCTGTTCTGATCTTCAGTAACTGTTGGTAGGTTGAGTGAAGCAAGCATAGAATCAGGTGATTTGTCCCCTTCATGGACCGTCTGGGAGTATAGGTTCTTATAGTACTCTTCAAAACAGCTACAAATTTCCTGGAAGTCATGCTTCACTTGTTTGGTTGTTGGGTCTTTAATTTTATGCACAGCTCTCTCTGCTTGTTGTTTTCTCAGTTTGTATGCTAAGTTTTTTGCTGCTTTGCTACCCGCTTCGTAGTACCTCTGTTTCAAAAATGTTAATTTCTTCTGAATATCTGTCTCATAAATTTCTTTTATCTGGTTTTTAATTTCACAAATTTTTTTAGTAATATCTAGTTGGGTATCTTTTTTGTGTTGTCTCTCTAATTTACTCAAGTCCTTTTCTAGATTATGCAATTTTTCCTGCCTTCTTTTGTAAAGCCAATTTTGCAATGATTTTCCCCCTTAAAACAGCCTTTCCAGCGTCCCATACCATGACTGGGGATACTTCCCCATTGTCATTCTCCGACAGGTACAGCAATATTTCGTGTTTAATTTCTTCCTTCAGTTTTCCTTTGAGTATATTTGAATTAAGTATCCAGGTAGTTCTAGTTTTATTATTTCTTAAATTAAGATCCAGATAAACTGGGCTATGGTCCGATAAGTCCATTATTCCAATTTTGCATGTCCTTACAGAACCGATATCTTTATTGTACATAAAAAAATAGTCAATCCTAGAATATGTTTTGTGGGGTGTGGAGTAAAAAGTATAATCCCTGGATGTTGGATTGAACTCTCTCCATACGTCACAGATACCTATTTCTTTAATCATCTTTCTCATCTTTTTCCCCACTGTGGTATTCTGTGACTGAGTTGGTCTGGTTACATCCCACTTTGGGTTTAATCTCAAATTAAAGTCACCTCCACATATGACCATTCCCTGTGCTTTTGTAATCATAAGGTCTAAAACATGTCTATAGAACCCCCATGTTGCACCAGGAGGTGCATAAACATTAAGTAGGGTAATTTCTAGTCCTTCTAATTTACCCATAACCATATTATATCTTCCCTCCTTGTCTATGATTTCTGATGACTTTTCAAAAATTACTCTTGTAGATATCAGCGTTGCCACCCCTCTTCTGTGTCCCTTCTCATAGGATGCAGAGAATACCTGATTGAAGCCCTGTCTTTTAAGTTTAGCATGTTCAGAATTAGTTAGGTGGGTCTCTTGAAGGAATATTATGTCTACCTTGTCTTTTTTCATTTTGCTTATAATTTTACTTCTTTTAACTGAATTAAGAACGCCTTTCACATTGTAAGAAGCCAGTCTAAGTGGTACTTTGGAACTTTCCATTAATGATCACGTAGCATCCCTTGTTTTACAATCCCCCTCCACTCGAACTCTGAAAAAACTGAAACATCATAACTAACACAAACAGAACAGTCCCAAAAAAATATGAACTTGGTAGTTTTCACCATTACCTCGCACCAGACTTCCTGCTTTGAGGTCTTGTTCATGACCCTGATGGAGCCTAGATCTTCTATTGGCTCTGAGGGAAAGCCTCCACATCTCTGTGAAGGGCCCTCCTTCAAGTGAATGAAGTGTTGCATGTCCATGGAAGGTCAGGTCCTCCTCGATCAGACACGTAATATTCCAAATGTCTTTTACTCTTGCCCAAGTGTCTCACATAGTAATGTCTCCTTAGTCCGTGGAATCCGCCGTTAATGTGAAGCTGGTTCAGTTGTGTGCCCGTCTGAAAACATCGAGTTTCTTCTTAAAGCCATCCCGCTGCGCCTCAGGCTGCTGCTCCTCTCCTCTCGGGGGTCGGGTTTTATGCCACATCAAGTTCTCAACTCTGTCTATCCAGCTCGTGTGTGGTTTGTATATCGCTACAGGCAGACCTCTTTTCACCATATCTTTAGTAGCCTCCTGCGCCGAGTTGTACATGCACGTCTCTCCTTCATAAAACACTCTCATCCTGGCTGGGAAAGGGGTCTGAAACCGTATTTTGTTCTCCCTCAACACTCTTTTAGCTTCAACATATTCCCGGCGCTTCCTCAGGGTCTCTGGAGCATAGTCATGATCCACATACACTTTCTTTTCTTTGTACAGAAACCCCCTTTTGCGCCATACCTGCTGCAGGATTTCTTCTTTAGTTTTGCTGTGGGAGAATTTCACCACTATGGACCTCGGGGGAGAGTCTGCTGGGGGCTTAGGGCCAAGTGCGCGGTGCGCACGCTGGATGTTGAGTTCGGCATCGGGGGGCAGCTCCAGCTTTTCCTTCAGCATATTCTCCACAAATTTTAACATAGATGCTGAGTCGTTCTCCGACCCCTCCTCGATGCCATGAATTCTTATATTATCCCGTCTTGCTCGTCCCTCTTGGTCCGTTAGCTTGTCTTCTAATTTAGCCTGTAGCTTCAGTAGCTCCCTCGTAGCCTCCTCCAGCCCCTGCACTATTTCCTCTGTCTCTGCAATTCGTGTTTCGGCTTCGTCAATTCTATTGTTAGTTGCCTTAATGTCACCTCGTATGTCACGGAGGGTGTCTGCGTTTTCACGCCGAAACTCTCGTAGTTCTTGCAGTATCGTTTGCAGGTTAGCCATATTCGCGTCCTCCTGTGGTTCCTCGGCGTCAGGGTAGCTATCCTTGTCACCTTCGACTGATTCTTCCTCGTCCAAGCGGGTTTTTTCAATCTCTGAAATGTTTCTCCTGCTTTTTCTGGGCATATTAAAAATGCTCCTTAAGTTTGATCTATCTTTGTTTAGAGACATTTTGAGAAAATACAGCATTTTTCCAACTGATCGAGGAGCTCTGTTTTTCTGCTGCCTACCTCATGGTTGCTAAACCGGAAGTCCTCCCCTATCTCCTTTTGAAGTCGTAAGGAATAAGTCATCTGCTCAAGGAAGTGTAGATAATTCACAATGTCAATAAAGACCTTCAAGGTAGGAACATCTTTTTGGAGCCAGTACTTTGTGATTGCCTTTTTACCAGCAGCCAACAGAATCTTTAGGAGGTATTCATCGTCTTTACATAGTTCCTCTGGGAGGCACCCCAGGTATAAAGATGTGAATGTGGTTTCGACGTTAAACCCCAAGACTTCTGCAATAGTTGCTGCAACCTCCATCCAAAAGTTCTGTATTAGAGGGCACAACCAGAACACGTGGGCGTGGTCAACCCCCGTTTCTCGACAGTCCCTCCAGCATCCAAGTTGCGTGTTGGTCTGTTTACTTTTTTGTTTTGGTGTGATAAAGAATCTTATGAGGGTTTTCCAGCAAAAGTCTCTCCAAACCAGTGAGTTGGTGGTAGAAGACTGTGTTATCCAAGCATTTGTCCATGTGTCCTCTGTTAGTTCAATGTCCAGTTCCTTTTCCCAGCGTTCCTTGATATACATAGTGGTATGCCCATTTAATGATGATATGCCATTGTACAGTCTACCAATCAATCCTTTTGTACTGTTTGAACTGTAAGCATCAACAAATAGTCGAATAATTATTGGGAGTTCTTTCTGGTCAGAGCCTTTAAACTCTTTACACACATAATCACGGAGCTGTAAATATCTAAAAAAGTCCTGTTTACATAGTCCAAATGTCTGACACAAGTTTTCAAAGCTGACCAGTCTCCCATTTTTAACTATTTTACATAAAGCAGTAATGCCCACAAAAACCCACTGTCTATATCTAACATCATACAGTGCTGGCTTATAATTAGGATCATACGCTGGCCATCTGAGTAAATTGACTTCCTTCTGTAGATTGAATCGTTGAACAACCTCTAACCATATTTTCAGTGAAAAATTCACCCACTGACTATTTGTCTGTAATATACTCTGTTTACCATGAATAGATCCTATGAATGATTGGATTGGAATATCTGTTAAAGAGAACTCTATTGTCTTCCATTTGGCTTCGTAAAAGGGATTACACCAGTATATAAGAGGTCTCAGCTGAGCTGATATGTAATAATCCTGTAGGGATGGGAGGGCCATGCCTCCCTTTTCTTTAGGCAACTGAAGGGTGGAGAATCTTACTCTTGGTCTTTTATTATTCCATATAAATTGTGAAATATGCATATTCCATTCCCTAAATTGTTTGAGGAAATTTCTATAGGGAGAGATGAGAAAAGGTATAACAATCTAGGAAGAATACTCATCTTGACTGAACTGATTCTATCACCAAGGTCAAGGGGAAGGACACTCCATCTTCTCTTCATATATATTTTTGTTAACACTGCTGTAATTAGCATGGAATAATCTTACTTCATCCTTAGTCAAATTAACTCCTAGGTATTTCATTTTATTTGAGTTCCAGTTGAAGTTATATTGTAAGATTAATTCCTGTGCGGTGTATAATTGAATGTCATGACCTGTGTTTTACTAACATTAAGAACATAGCCAGCGTATGTTCCATATACTTCCAACATGTTCATTAAGACCGGGAGAGAAAATTCTGGGTTCAGTAATGTAACTAGGACATCATCTGCGTACAGACTCACTTTGTATTCATTTCCCCCGATGGTGATACCTGTAATTTTATCCTCCTGTCGTATTGCCTGGGCCAAGGGCTCAATAAATAGATTAAAGAGGCTCGGGCTAGCAGGGCAGCCCTGCCTGCACTCTCGTTCTAAGGCCACAGCGTCAGAGAAGCTCCCATTAACCTTTATTCTTGCTATAGGGGAAGAGTAGAGTGCTTGAATGGATCTTATACATTTTTTACAAAAAACAAATCTTTTCATTGTCAAATAAAGAAATTCCCACCCAACAGAATCAAATGCTTTTTCAGCATCAAAACTCAAGACCATGGAACTAAGTTTTTCTCTGTTTATGTGTTCGATAGTATGGAGGGCCCTCCTGATATTATCTTGTGTTTGTCTATTCTTAATGAATCCTGTTTGATCTTCGTCTATTAACAAAGGCATTGCAGTTTCCAATCTCTTCGTTAAGATGGTGGCATATAGTTTATAATCTGTGTTTAACATGCTGATTTGTCTGTATGCTTTACATTCCATCCTGTCTTTTCCCTCCTTGGGAATGTGTCAGGTTCAAACACCTAAAACATTCGTTAAACAAAGACTAGACAGAGAAAGAAAGACAATCAAGCGATCAGTTTTTACTTGCAAGGAGAACAGAGTGTGCGTACTGCTTCACGCTCCAAACTGCTCTGCATCACTCTGTGTTCTCCTATCTTTTATTTCCTTAGGGTGGTTACAGAAAGGTCATGGTGGTTACTCTTGCACAACTTTTTCCTCAGCACATGCATCTGCTAATATGGTCTTCCTCTTTAAAGTAAGACATAGTCAAGGCTCTTCTTATCTGGTTATGAAGCAGCTGCACAGTGAGGTTGTGTTCCAGCCTTCGTAGCAGGTGTGTAATTTCTCTATGCAGACAAGAAGCTGGCTCAGCAACGGTTACTCTTTGCAAAACACAAAATAAGCGAGTGATAATATGTACAGTGATTCCAACAGAATGACTGATATAAAGGCCTCTCTCCAGGATGGGGGAGGGGATCCCTTAGTTAGAATATAGTTAAAGCAAGTCTCCAAGAGGGGAACAAGGTGTTCTCTCATGGCTTTATACCACTCTGGGGGGAAACCATCTGTGCCCGGTGACTTATTGCTATTTAGACTTAAGATGGCTTTGTCTATCTCTTCCTTTGATATTGGCATGATTAGTTTATTATTAACTTCTTTACCTATGCTAGGAAGATCCAATGAATTCAGAAATTCAATAATTGTATGTTTTTCTGCCTGTTTCCTCCTAGTATACAGGGCTTTGTAGTATTTTTCAAATGCTTTTTGTATACCATCTGGATGACTAGTAATCTTTTTTGTTATTGGGTCTCTTATTTTATGAATAGTTTGTTCTGCTTGTTGTTTATTAAGTCTCCAAGCTAATAGCCTGGTCGCTTTAGGACCAGCCTCATAGTTCCTTTGTTTCAGAAATCTGAGCTTTTTCTCCACCTCCTCACTTAGTATTTTATCTATGTCCTGTTTAACATTTCTAATTTGTGGATTAATATCAGGGTTACTATTAGTTATACGGAGCTGTTCAAGATCCTTCAGTTTTTCTTGCAGGTTTCAAAATGTTTGAGCTCTTAACTTTTTTGATATAGCTGTCCTGGCTATGATTTTACCCCTCAGGACAGCCTTAGAAGCATCCCACAGTATACTAGGATTAACATCGTCATTGTCATTTTCCTGCAAATATATTCCTAATTCTGTCACCATTGCAGCCTGAAAATTAGCATCATTTAGGAGTCCAGTATTAAGCCTCCAGAGTGTTTTACGCTGTCTACCCTCAAAATGTACAGTTATGTAAACCCCTGAGTGGTCAGAGAGGTCCCTCTGGCCTATTTTGCAGTCTTTGAGTCTATGGATATCTTTATCATACATAAAGAAATAGTCAAGTCTTGAATGAGTTGCATGCCGTCCTGAGTAGAAAGTGTACCCAGGATCATGTCTATGAGTGGTCCTCCACACATCCTTCAATCCTAGTTCTCTTAGGGCCCTATTTATTAATTTTTCAGAACAGTTCTTTTTCCTGTTAATATTAGTTGTATCAACCACAGGATTCAGAGTTACGTTAAAATCCCCAGCACAGATAATCGTTCCATATGTCTCTAATGCAATCAAATCAAAAATTTTCCTAAAGAATGAAGATTCAGTCCCAGGGGGAGCATAAATGTTAAGTAGTGTCACTTCCTTCTGATCTATTTTCCCCTTTACCAGGATAAACCTCCCCTCTTTATCTTTTATTTCAGATATGTATTCAAATGGGGTGGAGTTTGAAATTCATGTACAAACTCCTCTTGTTTTCCCTTTCCTATAAGCTGAAAAAAAAGCATTCCTAAAACCAAGCTTCTTCAATTTGTCATGCTCAGTTGTTGTATACTGCGGTGCCCGTTGTGTAGTGAACTCGCATTCGGGTTAAGGGAGTTTGGAAGCGTATTCCGTGTTCCTTCAAAGTCTTCTTAACAGGGGCGTATTCCTTTCTCTTCTTCTGGACAGCGTCAGCATAGTCATGATCAAAAAACACTCGTTTGTTGTCGTAGTTTAGACCAGTCTTCCAGGCTGCATGGAGTATGCTTTCTTTAACAGAGAATCGCAGAAAACGAACCACCATGGAACGCGGTGGGGCATTCTTAGATGGCTTCGGTGCTAAGGCTCGGTGTGCCCGCTCTATTCCCAGGTCACTATCCCAGTTAGGGTCGACAGCTTCCCCGAGTTGGGTCTTTATCATATCCACCACGAATGCTTTTGCAGAGGTGCCCTCCGCCTCCTCAGGAATACCATAAATTCGGATGTTATTGCGTCGTGAGTGGCCTTCCATCTCAGTCACTTTATCCTGCAGTGCTCGCTGGTTAGCCAGTAACTGAGTGAGCGCACCCTTAACTCCAATGTCCCACCGCTCTGTACTGGCCTGGCTCCTCTCGATCTCTTCAACCCGCTCTGCTACTCCTTCTAACTGACCAGTCATATCTTGCATTTTTCGGTGTATTTCTGTCGTGAACTCGTCCATTTGCTTTTTAATGTCCTCCCTAAAACATTTACGGAATTCCAGTAGCTCATTTTTTAGCTCCGTTCTGAGAGTATCCGCTCCAGCAGTTACAACTGCACTTACAGCTCCCCGTATGGTGCCCAAGCTTTCGCCTTCCACATGGCCTCCATCTTGTATTGTTTCATCGTCTCCAAACTCTTTCTCCGTGTCTCGTCCAGCAAGCGTGCCTCGTCCCTTTTGTTGTCTTTTAGGTCTTTCCCCGCTCATTCTTACGACTTGGTTAATGAAAAGTAAAATGAATTATACCAGACTGAGCGAGAAACTTAATGCTGATACCAGAGCTCTGCAGTTACGCTACCATCTTCACTAGCGCGCCACCGGAAGTCCCTCTGCAGCCACAGATGTGAGACTCTGTATCTGGATTGTAGATGGTTCAGTGTCAGGAGGTCTGCTTTGTTTACTCCACCTCCAGTTGGTCAGTTCAGGTCAGGTGAAAAGGCAGCATAGCTTGCCAGCAAGCCAATAGATGATGGGAGTAAGTCACATATGTGCAAGTTATAAGCAAGTCTCAAGTCTTAACCTTCAAGTCTCAAGCAAGTCCCAAGTTACTGTGATCAAAATCAATCAAGTCAAGTCAAGTCATTGGTCAAACAAGTCACAAGAAGTTTGTATGAATGTATTCTTCATATCTGTAGACGCAGTAAACAGAAGAGGGTGGTTCATCAGTAATATGATGTAATTGCATAGTTGATCAATTTTATATATTTTTTTCAAACCCATGAACACAAAAATAAGACTAGATTAATATCAGCCCTGAAACTGTACCATCCTGCACATCCTGACAGCTGAGAATATTACTCTCAGGTATTGCCCCCCCGCCTCTATAAAAGGAGGCTGAAAATCACAGGACATGTCTGTTCTGTCCTGAAATGTGTGTTTCTCTTCTATAAAACACATCCTACATCTCGGAGGCGACGTCTTTACACATACAGACACTTCTCATTTCAAACGGGGCAGAGCTCTGTGGGAAACAGCAGGAGAGACACAGACACAACACCTGAGGGAGAAGCAGGTCCGCCGCAGACGTGCACGAAAAAACAAGCGTGTCGCACCGAATGTGAGCCGGTACGGTGTCCTGTTGGTTTGTGAGCGCACATAATGCGCGGCTACATTTAAAACAATGGCTTTGTGCGCACTGAAGACGCTATATCTGAAACACACACATGCTTTAACCAAGACGACGGCCAAAATCACTACATGCACCACGTCATACAGTGGCTGAGGGCTCAATATGCGCAAAAAAAAAGAAAGAAAGAAAAGCCGAGACTTTCGAATCATCTGTGTCAAGTCTAAGTCAAGTCTCAAGTTATGAATGCCAAGTCAAAGTCAAGTCGAGTCTTTCATCGGTATTAGTCAAGTAAGTCTCAAGTCCTCAAATTTGCGACTCCAGTCCAACTCGAGTCAAGTCATGTGACTCGAGTCCCCCACCTCTGGTTACGAGTGAAGAGAGGAAGATAAGAAGAAGAGATGAAGATCAGCGACCAGGAGGGTTTTAGCACAAACACTAAAGTTTCACCACTTTCTTCAGACTAGTTTAGTGCCTGTTCAAAATGTGCCTGTCTGATTTCTTGGCCTCTGGTTTTGCTGCTTGATGAACCGCTCATGTAATCTACTTCACACTCCAAACTAATTAAAAGGGTCATCAAAAGATTAACATTAAATCTTATCTCCACCATGTCACTGCTGTGTTATGATATTAATAATAACAATAGACTCTCTGTGTCAGATGTCTGATCAGAAAATACTTAAATTCAAAAGATTTCTGTGACACATAAATTAATTTAATCACTGAACAGTGGCAGCTCCTGACAAATTTCTCAGGGGGGAAACTGTTCTGATGATGACTGAGGTGACCCGTTCAATGGGAAAATTAATAGGCAGCAAGTCAATTGCCATATATTTTTATTTTCTGGTCAACTTACATAACAATACCAAATGTAACAGCTACAGGGAAAAGTTACATCCAGGAGTGTTCAGCAAATAAAATGATCTTGGCTCTACAAATGAAGAGCCACAGAGAGAATCTGTGAACATGGACGGATACGCTTGCTTTACCATTAATTACAAAGGGGACTACATGTAAGTCAAAAAAATATGTATTTATTTATAGTAGTTTTTTTTTTAAATTCCAAACACAAATTCCAAAGAGGTAGTGCGTTGAAATTGCTCAACATTGCACAAACAATATGGGCCTCGCTGATTTCCCCCCTTGGTAGAAACTTGTTTGATGGTTAAATTTGGTCTGGGAGCTCCTAATTGTTTTTGTTGCCAATTTATCTTCGTTACCACGATGACTTTAAGTAAAATGACCAAGTTGCTCCGCACACTTGCCATTCTAACCTTGAATGTGACTAGCATTGTTGTCACTGTTGTTGATGTAAAGAGCAAATACAGATCAGGCCTGTACAATAAAACACAACAACAACAGAGCAGCACTTCCTCACAACATGTGAAAAGTAGAAACATATTAGAGAAACACATGTTAAACATGTAATAGATTACATGTTGAACATGTAATAGATTACATGTTGAACATGTAATCTATTACATGTTCAACATGTAACAGATTACATGTTAAACATGTAATAGATTACAGAGGGTTTGTTGAGCCAGTAGATGGAGAAACATGAACAGTCCTACTAGTGGAGAACCCAAAGAGCTGTGATCCAGCAGCAGTCTATGTTCTGCTGCCACAAACTGAGGGACAGTGAGTGACAGTCAGCTGACAGTTGTTCATGTTATATGTGATGACACTTATTATTTAGTGTTGTGCTGTTATTGTCAGCTTTGGTTACACTTATATCTATGTTGTGTTTTCATCTACTGTACTAGTCTTTACACTACAGTGTTCTTCTTCTTTTCTTGCTTTGGCAACATGTTTGTGTGACATCGTGCCAATAAAGACATTTTGAATTTAGAAAAGTAAATAAAAAGATAAATGTACATTGTGAATGTAGCCTGAGCCATGCAGTGAGAATAAACAGGACATGTAATATATATTTTAACAGAACAGATGTGCTCAAGTTTCCATGTGAAGAAATAAAGACTTCACTTCAGACGATCTCTGACTACGACATGAAATATTCTAAAACCTCCTCTGATGTCCTCCAGTGTCTCTGAGCGTACTTCAGCTAATTACCCACCAGGGGGCGACACTGATCCATCACAGACCTGAGAGCACAGACGGAAGCTGTTTCTGTCTTAAACGTTGGTTGTTAAATTGAAACCTGTAATGTAGCCGGGCCCTAATCTTGTGTTTGCAGGAACATCAGGTTTACTAATGGATGAAGTGGATCAGGTCCGTAGTGGCTCCGACCTGCTTTCTCTTCAGGTCTCAGTGTTGTGGTGCTACCGGGCCATGTGAAATCAGCTCTGCACATCTTGGAGCTGTTTTCTTTCAACACTTTAATATAAAGTGCTGCCAAACTTTTGATGACTTGGCTCGAACACTTTTCTCCTCTGCAGCGTTTGTAGTTTCTGTCGCCTCCGTGGCCGCCGATATGTTGCAAATGTGTAATGGAGCCGATTCAGAAAGGAGACGGTGCAACTCTGAGTAGCTTCCTGTTTCACTTACTGCAGTTCGCCTTTGGAAACCAGACCTGTTGCACTGAATGTGTTTTCCTGACGTATCTTCCTCTCTTTGTCTTTGACTATGAAGTGAAGCAGCTTGCTCTGTGCCACAGCGCCTGCATTGTAACATAAACCAGCTAATCCACCATGAAACTGGTCAGACACTATTTTTATAATTGTTTTAATTGGTTTGTCGCAGCCCTAAAATATTCTGATATAGAATTTAAATGGCCTCTAACATGACATGAAGTTCTCATCACAGTAACTATTACTGCTGTAATATACATCAGATATCAATCCAGCACCAAACTATAGTCACATGAACATGTCAACACATGAAACCATGAAACTGTTTCTATCACAAACAGCTTCAGTGACACTTGTGAGGTTCTGGAGGGAAACAGTCTGGGAGTCTCTGTCACTTGGTTTTGTGGCAGAGGTCGAGAACCAACGTCCAATGTTTTCTGATTGATTTATTACGTATAAATTGTATTTGTGTCTTTGCACAGTAAAACAAAGCAGCAGAAACACAGCAAGAACAAAAAGCAGACTGTGCAGCTGAGATTCAGAAAAGCCCTCCAAGCTCCAAACAGGAATCGGACCTCAAAAGTTCTGACATCCAAATCCAAAAGTCCTATAATATAGAAACATGAGCACAAGTTGACACTGGATCAAACAGCAAGCGTCAGGTCGCCCACAGGAAACAGCAACAACATCCAATAAAATAAAGAGGAAGTGATAAATCCAACAAGAGGTTTGTGTGTGTTCTCAGATGTTGTCGTCCTCTTTCACACACACCAACATCCTGTGGCTCACTCTCAGTGTGTGAGGAGAGTGGCAGAGGTGAAGAGGTTCAGGGAGAACAGGGAGAAGCAGCCTGATGGACAGATTGTGTTTCTGTGTATGAGAGTCATGTCATGTCCATGTTTGCATGCTGAAAGAGGATGTGCTGCTCTGACCCCCCTCCTCCTTTCAGGGTGGAGCCTGCTGGAGTCCAATGGTTGACACCAGGTCTGAGGAGATGTGAGTGTCTTTTTACTGTCATACATCAAAACACTGTGACATCACTCATTCACATCTGTGATGTCATCATCACACTGATGACACATTAATAACTGCAGCTGTGTCGTGTTTTTTTCTCTCCATCAGATTCCTGTGAGCTCACAGTCGACACAAACACAGTCAGCAGATACATCAAACTGTCTGACAACAACAGGAAGATGACATATGTGGAGGAGGATCAGTCATATCCTGATCATCCAGAGAGGTTTGACCCCTATATTCAGCTGCTGTGTAGAACTGGTCTGACTGGTCGCTGTTACTGGGAGGTCGAGTGGAGAGGAGATGTTTATATATCGGTGAGCTACAGAAGAATCAGAAGGAGAGGAGACAGAGATCACTGTGTGTTTGGACTGAATGATCAGTCCTGGAGTCTGTGGTGCTTTGCTGTTGGTTGTTACTCTGTCTGGCACAATAAGAGAAAAACAGTCTCCTTCTCCTCCTCCTCCTCCTCCTCCTCCTCCTCCTTCTCCTCCTCCTCCTCCTCCTCCTCCTCCTCCTTCTTCTCCTCCTCCTCTGGTAGAGTAGCAGTGTATGTGGACTGTCCTGCTGGCACTCTGTCCTTCTACAGAGTCTCCTCTGACTCACTGATCCACCTCCACACCTTCAACACCACATTCACTCAACCTCTTTATCCTGGATTTGGACTCTTGTGGACCAGTCCTGGTTCCTCAGTGCGTCTGTGTGGTGTTTAGTGTGCAGAGTCTCCTCCTGTCACAGAAACATTGTCAGTGCTGAACAGTTGAGTCTGTACAGGATCACAATCACATCAATCTTTCAGCTTCTTGTAATAAATTCATCATCAACTTTGTACAAAATGATTCAAACTGATTGAAAAGATTCTTCATTTACATTTGAAACTTCTTCCATTAAATTGTGGAAATTGCGTTGACTTGTACTTTCTGTCATGTGTTGTTTTGAATTCTGGCTCTTGTTCCAATAAAATCCACAACTATCAGTGAAATGTAAGAAACAGAAAACATCGACTCGTCTGCAGCTTTAATTGTAAAGAATCGTTGTGAACAAAGTTGTAAATGGACAGTAAAATCTGATCAAATGTACTCGACACTCCACCTGAAACACTCTGACTTGTTTCATGTGTTTCTAATGATGAAACTAAAAGTTTGATGGTGTTGGTTAACACATGTAATTATGTCCGTAGTGACAGAGTCATAAACTGCACAACATCTCTTCATTTCTGTCTGATTATTATATGAGAAGAAAACACATTTGAATGACAATCATTGTGTTTCTCTCAGTGTTTTGTGGCTGTTGAAGTCCGGCTGTATTTTCAGGACGTTTGTTGGATTTGAATCTGGTCCGTCAAACTAAACAGCTGTGAGAAAAGTCTTTCTCTGTCTGAGCCGGTTGGCTGAAGATGTTTGGAAGTCTGAGAGCCGGATGAAATACTGAAACACTTTCAAACTAAACTGTCCTGATGAAGTTTTTAAACAAGCGCTGAAGAGATTTGAGCTCATGTTTGATGCTTCTGAATGTTGATGTTCAGAGCAAAGAGTCCAAAACTTGTACAAATTGTTCCTTTTTGTTTAAATGTGACTTTGTTTGTGAAACGATCAGCTGACGAGTTTATAATCAGACTGAAAGGTGTCGCACAGCGTCACTGAAATGTTTCTCCTCTGCTGAAGTAGCTGAATATAAAAGTCTACTTGTGTCCTCATCATGTTGTCTGTCAGTGTGGAAACTGTAAATAATTCATATTGTTTTCATGCTATATTAAAGGAACCAGAACACATGAAGTGACATGTAGTGTGCTGATTTGACATGTGGACCTCCAGAACCTCGTCAGATTGTCCCGACACATTTTAGATGCTTCCTGTGGTCGTTAACAATCATTTACAACAGTTTGACGACGTGTTGCAGAGACAGTGAGGTTTATACTGAACCAGTCTGTAAGAGGATGATGTCATTATTCTACAGACGCCACACTGTGACATCACTGTGACATCACTGTGACATCAGGACTTACTGCACAGGGAGAAGTTAAAGTCCTCAGTGTTTCTGTTGTAAAATGAATGTGAACGTTTGAACACTCAGACAAAACACGACATCTGAAGACCAACAAGTAATCGATTACTTTAGAAAGTAACTGTGAGTGAATGTAAACTTGTTCAACAGGAATTCACAGGAAGCAGCTCGACTGACAAACACAGAAGATCAGCTGAAGATTTCATTCAGCGTGTTATTGATCTGACTTCTCTGTCACCAGACTCCCTTTGAAAAACACTAGATTTAGTGAGTTTTTGAGGTAAAACAATCTTTTAAACATTATGAAACTCTTTTGCTGACAGATTCTAATTCATTGTGTCCTTGTTGTAAATTCAGCATCAAATCAGAAGCTGAAGTTGTTTGTCTCCTTGTAAAAAGTGTCAGTTTGTGGCAGCATGTCTGTACCAGCCTGTCTGCTTCTGTGTCTAAAGTGCTAAAGTCTTACCTGCCAACATTGATCAGATGTTTGAACACACTGTTTACACTGATTTCACCATTTACACTCCATTTATGAAAGAAGAAACATGTCATTGATCTAAACATGTCACATGTTACAAAGACGCTAAACAGGAAAAATATAGGCGACTTCTCTGTCACCAGACTCCCTTAACAAATGTGTCAGTTTTGTACAGTGTCGCCAGGTGATCGATAATTATCTTATTTGTACGATAATTTTGCCCTCTGTACGATGTACGATCAATAATCCCAAAAAAGGCCAAATATCCGATAATTTGACCATTCCGTGAATGTGTGGTTGTCTGTCGGAGTTTTTTTGTGAACCCTGAAGGCATCTGTTTCCATGTGACACGTTTCCAGCCAATCGTGCTTTTCTAAATGTGAGCTACGAGTGACGTACACGCGTTTGCCTCAGAACAACGGTCATGATTGGCTGAATAGTCCGCTGTGCCCGCCCCCCATGAGCGAGGAGAAGAAGAAAAACAAAGAAGAGAAGAAGAAGCAGAGCCGTTCTGGAAGAAGCGCGGAAAAGAAACTGAGAGAACCTGGAGAAGGAGGAGGAGGAGGAGAGGCTGAGAAGACGGCGGGGCAGAGTCGAAGTGAGCAGCATCGCCTACAAACTATAGAAAAGAGCGGGAGAGCCAGTTCGCCGGCTGGTTGAGACCTGTTGCAGGCTCGGAAAGCAAAGCTGTCTGCCGGTGCTGAAGACAGAGCTGGTGGCCCAATGAACTGTATTAAAAAACACAGCAAATCCAAAAAACACAAAGAGAAAGAATCCTGTGAACGTGTGTTTTCCAAGGTAAATCTAATGAAAACAAAACCACCAAACCGACTTATCACAGGCGCCCTTAATGGGCTCATGCACACATCAGAGAGTGTGAAGATGGCAGGTGGATGTGCCGGTTTGAAGCCAACAACCACAATGCTGCGGTCCATGACAACATGAGATGTAAACAGTAAGAGGACTGCCCCCACCCAGCAGGGTGCAGCAGACTCAGACAGGGACTCACAGCTGGAGACTGAACCTGAAGGTGAGCAGCATTCATTATTTAATGAGCCAGCTGATGGCCTGAACTGTTTCATGCACATGATGAACAGGGTTCTAGTCATCTGCCATGTAATGTAACATGTCATTAATCTAAACAGTAGTCTGCTCTCCGCTCTTCTTCATTTTATCCAGAAAACTGCCAAAGGCGGAGACGTGACGTGACGCAGCCCGGACAGCTGATGAAGCCCGAGGCGATCAGGGCTACACACCACTTAGTGTTTGTCCACATTAGATGTTGGACTTTTGCTTCACTCGGAACAAACACCTGTAGCCCTTGGCCTGTTGTCTGCTGTGCTTCCCTCTTTTCCAGGTTATTATACAGCAGGTTATATATGCACTTTATTTGAAGTTATAAGCTGCTAGCAGGCACTTTGAAGTTTCCATAAGTGCTGTTTTTGTTGATTTTATTAGCTGTTGTCATTTTTGAGGACAGAGACATGTTGTTGCTCTGAAAATAAAATGTAATATGTGAAGCCAGATCTTTATTTTCTTGTCAGTTATCATGAATACTGTTTCTCTTTGTCTCTCTGCCTGTTAGACGCTGTTCAACACTAGAGTGACTAAAGCGCATCAATAAACTTGTTATTTTGGTTATGACGGCTGTCCGATCATTTCCCTCCAAATACGATCATTTGATGTCTGTGGTACGATAATCCTACATTTCCCAGCTGGCAACGCGGGTTCAGTGAGTTGTTGAGTTGGAGCCACTTTATAAACTGTGTGAAACTCTGTCTCTGATGCCATCAAACTATCAATCAGAATATAATGACAAATCAATTTGCTTCACAGTAAACTTCATGATTTTAATAGGTAAATTCCACATCCACAAGAGTAAATTTTCCAAGTCCCTCCCAAACTTTAATGTCTTCACAAATGAAGATTCCTTGAAACTGTTGCCAAATAAGAAAAGTGAGCGCACACTATTATGCCTAAAGTCATTTTCACGTACCCCCAAATAAGAAATGCCTTATATACACTAATTTATTTTATTTAAATTACAACTATTATTTCTATATTAAGATTTTTTAAAATCCTTTTTATATGTCTGTCACTCAGTGCCTGTTCTATCTGAATGTACTTTTTGCAAATGTTAAATAAAAACTTTCATTGAAAAAACAAAACAAAACACATTCCAGTGTGTCCTCCTCCTCCTCCTCCTCCTCCTCCTCCTCCTCCTTCTTCTTCGTTGGTTTGGGCAGCTCCTCCTGCTCCATGCTGTCTCTCTGCAGAGCACCAACAGACCCAACACATATCTGCAGGGGCAGAGCGCCCTCTGGTGGCTGCACACACACACTGCACTCTTTGCTCTCGTCCTCCTGTGAGCTCAGCAGGTGAAACCAGGGCTGCAGGTTTTCAGGTCGTGGGTGGAAACAGTGAAATGTGACAGAAACAAAGAGCGTCAGTCAGATCTGTTAGCTCAGTGTGATAGAAGCCTGGTTAGTAGTCCGGAGGTTGCGGGTTCGAGTCTTCTTTGGCTTCAATTATTATAATAGTCCGATTAAAAAGCTGAAAGTCACCAGCGTCCAGAGAAGACGTCCAAATGTGAAGTGGACCCTGCAGTATGGTGGGTTCAGTATCTGACTGGCAGTCGGAGACATCAGGATGTTGGATTTGTTCTATTTGACTCTGTGAAGAGACGCAGACGTGGAAAATTCAACCTTTGGTCTGACAGACAGGAGGAGCCATGCCGGGACTCGAACCCGCAGCCTCTGTACATGAGACGCCTGCTCTACCAACTGAGCTAAACGGCACACCGCTCTGAAAAGCTTTGAAAACAAAGTGTAGACTTCTAAGAGTTCATCCCACTGAGTTATATTGGGGCTCTGCTGGAGAAGCTCTGAACTTGTGCAGGTCACAGTGTTCACATCTCAGTCATCTGAAGAATGAATGAAGGTGCATTTATTCACTTTTTCTATTGTTGGTCTGTGTTCCAACAAGCCTCTGTGTGATTGGCTGCAGGTGTGTGTGAGGGACTTCAGGTTGTCCAGGGAGCTGATTGGAAGTCAGAGTTTCAGGGCGGCTCCTCCCAGTTCCTGTAGTCGTCCCTGACCGCAAAGCTGTCGGGCGTTTTCAACACTTTGCCACTTTATTATTGAGCCTTTGTTATTTTTGCTGGTGATCCTGAGATTCCTGGTCTTCCTGCTGAGTTGTTGTCAGTAGTTTTAACGGGGGGTTTGTTACGACCCTCATACATGTTTCTGTTTCAGTGACCCTCTGTGTGATTGGCTGCAGGTGTGTTTCCTGAGTCCAGGTTGTCCAGGGAGCTGATCCTGTTCCAGACTGCCAGCATGTTTGCTCGTGTTGCAACGTGTGTTTTTGAATAAAACCATTTCAAGATAAATTATGAAGCATTACGACATTCACATGTATAAAAATGTTTGTAGCATGCGGTCCAGGGTCACAGCATTGTTCAGGTGGCAGGAGACTCGACCCCCTCCAGCCCTGGTTTCACCTGCTGAGCTCACAGGAAGCAACAAGCAAAGAGTCTCTCAGAGGTTTCCACTCCTTCTTCTGAGCAGCAGCTTCAGAAAGAGTCCGGCTCTTCAGACACTTTTACTGGACACGTCTCTTCTCTGAGCGCTTTCAAGGTTTCATTTCTAAGCGCTGGACTTCAAAAGCCAGCGAGCGTCCTGAGATCAAACTGTGAGCTGTAGAGTGTCCACCTGAGCTGCTGATCAGACAGGTGGACAGCAGCATTCAGCTCTGACTGTGTGTTTGTGTTTGTCTTGTTGATCCTGGAGAAACTGCATGACAATAAAGCTTTGACTGACTGATTGTTTGAATCAGTGAATTGAGGCGTTGGAACTCCAGTTGTTCAGAGAGAATCAGACTCCCCCACAGAAATGGAACGTTCCGGGGGCCGGCCGCTGCAGCAGCCAATCAAGCCACCTGCAGCCTATAAAGCTGAGCTGCTGCCACACAGTCAGTCTTTGGTTCCTCAGTGTGGCGTGCGTACCTGCTCAGGTGAGTGATGTCATGACTTGGTGTTTAATGATCATTATGGTCGACTGTCACGTCTGATGCACTTCCAGTGTTGCTAAAGAGCACGTTGGTTAAATCAAACTAGAATTTACAGTCATGAATTTCCTTTGTAAAGTCACCAGTCTGAGTTTGTTACTAATTATTTCTGCTTGTTTCTTTTACAGGAAACCTAATGAACCGTTTCCAAATCATCACGCTCAATCTTCAATAAAATAACTGAACAGAACCTGAAATCCTGAACTTTTGACTCTAACAGATCATCTGTGGTGGGTTAGTTTATCTGCACCTCCAACAGTTTGCTCCACATTATATATTCATGAGTTGCTGTTCACAGCAGACGTCACCTGGACAGTCGACTCTAGTTGTAAACCACGTTTGACTGCACGTGAGCTTTATTCCACAATAATACTGCCTCACCGTATAGGGAGAGTTTTTACTCCACAACAGGCTGAGTGCTAAATGACTTCAGAACCGGCTGACAGACCATCCAGTCTGATTTAAGTGTATTTTTAAAGTTTCCACAGCAGCAACTTCCATGTTCCAGCGTGTGAATGATGAAAAGGCCGAGAGGATTCATGTACAGACGGACGGCAGCAGTCCAGGACAATTCTAACAAATGTAGAAACAGGTGACAGAGGAGCACAACAGTTTTGGGAGTTGCTCCTCTTTGTCCTCACAGAAGCTGAGATGAGCTGATTTCTTCTTCTGGTCCTGTGTGCAGGTGAACCTCTGGTCCAGCAGCTTCTTGCTGTAGTAGATCTGCCAGGCGAGCAGCTGCACAGCTTTAACCATCAGCAGGTACGTGGGACACCAGGCTCAGCTGGCTCGTGTCACTTTCTACAGCCTGTAGTGTTTCTGTCTGATTCTGTCTGCATTTGATTTGTTTCAGACGTTCAGAGGAAACGCAGCCCTGTACCACGAGAAGAGGGGCCGACCCCGGGACCAGCTGACGAGGCCTGAAGGACTCGCTGGTGAAAAGGTAGCAGTTGTGAAAAAAGTTTGAAAACCATCCTGTGATGAGGAACTAACTTTTCTGTCAGATTCTTGTTGCAACAGTGAACTTTAACTTTGTTTCTTCTTCTTCCAGGTGCGTTAGATCCTGAGAGGAAACTCACCGTTATGTCTTTTACACCAAATAACTTCCATACACATTAAACAAATTAACATTTAAACATGCTTAAAATGTAGAATATCTAGATAACACAGCAGCCTTTCACAATAAAATGTAGTTCAGCTGTTTGAACTCGTCTTCTACAGGAACTGAGACCAAGATGACAACTCGTCTGGGGGAAAAGCCTTTTGTTAGAATGATTTTAAAATAACTTTCTATGTCAACTATGAATGCATTTCCAAGTATAACACTGTTATACTTGGAAATGCATTCATTGTTGACAGTTATTTTAAAATCATTTTGACAAAGCTTTTTTTTTTCCAGACCAGCAGTCATCTTGGTCTCAGTTGCTGTAGAAGACGAGGGGTTCAAACAGCTGAACTACATTTTATTGTGAAAAGCTGCTGTGTTCTAGATATTCTACTTTTTTTTCCAAGCATGTTTAAATGTTAATTTGTTGAATGTGTATGGAAGTTATTTGGTACTTGTAACAAATTTCAATAAATTCACTAGAAGTCTGAATTTGTTTCCTTCTGTGTTTGTCTCAAATTCTGTATTCATGAGTTTTTACTGCAAACAGTAAACTTCATTTGACTGCATGTTTGTCAGCTGTGACCTTTATTTCACTTTCTCAATCAATTCATCATACTACATAAAATTAGAAATAAAGCTATTTTCTGTTCCATAAAATGCATCAGACAAAAAGGATCAAACTGCACATCTCAGTCTGGCTCAAAAACAACTGAATCAAACATGGTGTTTTTATTTCATATCAGACAGGTACTAGCACTGGATGCTAAAGCTAAGCACAAAACACTTCACTTCTAAAAAGTGGCAAAAATGAGCATCTGAAATTGTGTTGGCTGCAGACCTATGAGGCAGGTGGATCTGATGTTTCTCACAGTCTCACTTCCCTCTGAGGGATGAGACTGGAACAGCAAAAAGAACGGACCTCATCTGGTCGGGTGAAGCGACCCGGTGCTGGAAGTCGCTGCCGGCTGTGCCCGTCGCTCTCGGACCCGCTCCAGAAGCCATAGAGGGAATCTGAAAGAAAAAACACGACAAGTTTAACACAAATGTTACATGTTCAGTCATAAAGCAGCAGGAAAACTAGTACAGACAAAAGGCTGGTTGACTCAACTGTTTCAATAATAAACTTTCAGTCCAACTCTTGCCTACTTATGTGTGTTTTAATCAAATGTACAAGCAGAGTGGAACTATAAAGTAGCAGAATATGGAACCTGAGGAACTCAAACCTGGTTAATTTCGTCGCTGGCTGTTTGAGATTTAGACAAACGAGTTTAATTTGTACCTGATTAAATGCAGACTTGCTGCACAGCTGCACTCAGTTACTTTCAATCAACGCTCATTAGCTAGCGTTGCTAAGCTAACATGGAAAACGCTCATCAGATACCTTCATTTGAAGCGTTCTTGACCCTCAATTTAACATTATATGAGTCCAACTGTGCACGTAAACGCTTCATTTCACTCCGAGTGCCATCATTCTTCACTGAAACGGTTTGTTCACGGCACTAGACAGCAGAGTTGACGAGCTAATGTCAGCTAGCTGTTAGTTAGCTACACGGACAGCAGTGTTAGCTCGGTTACTGTCGCTGGAGCGACATGCGAAGTATCCAGACAGCCGGTGAAAACATGGAACAGATGAATGAAGCACTTACTTTATTTATCTGCTGCTCACACGAAGCGTCCGACCGTCAGCATGTCGGTGGACAAACAGAGAGCTGCTGGCTGACTGGGGCCATAGGAGACAGACCGGAAGTGTGACGTCTCTACCTCTGATTGGGCAAACGGCCTCACCTGGATTCAAACGAGCTTTATTGACAAAACGACCATTGACACGCAAGCAGCGTGTTGTGAAAATGAAAATGCTGCAAAGCAGATTATTTTCACACAAAGCATTTTAATCTCAGGGAAGTCCGAGCAACTGCAGGTTTGACTTTTAATTTAAAGTATTGTATTGGCCTTTATTTACTGTTTAATTCAAGATATGACAGGAAACAGGAGGAGTGACACACTGCAAAGGGCCCCAGACCAGGACTCGAACCCAGATCCACTGCAGAGGACAAAGCCTCTATACATGGTGCACCTGCTCTACCAACTGAGCTAACAGATGTTACGTCCTTTCTCTGTGACTATAATCGGGTCACTTTGGGTCATTTATCACCAAAACAGGTAATTTTGGTTCTTACAGTGCATCAAAACTTTAATGAGGAACTGTGATGTTGTTTGATGTTCATTGCGTGCAGTTAGACAAATAAAGTTAGAGGCAAAGTGTGACAATAATGAAAATCAGGTCAAGTCAAATGTTTCTATTTCACCATTTAATGCCGTGCACCATCGTCCAAAGTACAGCAAAAAAAAAAAAAGTAGAGCAAAAAAAATTGCACATCCACAGTCTGAAGAAATAAAGCACAAAATAAAACACAAACTAAAGTTCAGGTTCAGACACCTGATGTCCAGGTAGCTCAGTGTGTTGGAGGACTGTCATGAAGTTCTGAGATTGTGAGTTTGATCCTTGAGTCGGTCTGAGTTTTGAAGACAGTTCTTCAGATAAAAGAGTCAAAAGCAGGACATTCAGGTATCTGATGAGCTGGTCTGGAGGTTGTGGGTTTGAATCCTGACTCTTTATAAAGTTGCTGTTCAGAAGAACAAGTGAAAAACTCTGAGAGACTCTTTGTTCTCATTGTCCTGTTAGCTCAGCAGGGTGACACTTGGCTTAAGAGTTTTGAGGTTGTAGGTTCAAGGCTTGATTGATTTGTTTTTGGGTGTTGCCGTTCAAAAGGGTGAAATGTAAAAGAAACAAAGTGCATCTGTCAGCTCCTGTAGCTCAGGCTGATAGCGGTCTGCTCAGCAGTTCTGAGGTTGCAGGTTCAGTTCCTGGATACTTCAGGTGATTTTTATAAACCTGATGTCCAAAACAAAGAGTGAAATCCTCTCAGAAACAGACTTTTGTCTCCAGCTCATTAGCTCAGGAAGATAAAGTGCTTCTGTGAAGACTGAAGGTTGTGGGTTCAAACCTTGACTAAGAAGTTTATCTCATGAGATGCAGCAACTTTTTAAGCCCAACAGATAAAAATGAAAACTTAAAAGAAGAGATGTGTCCAATAAAAGCTCCTCACTCTTCATGAAGTTGCTGCTCAGAAGAAGGAGTAAAAACTTTTGAGAGAGTCTGAAGTCGTTGACCAAATGAAGAATATCTCTCATCAGCAGCTCCAGTCTCCTGGTGGTCTTCGGTCTTCCTCTGTGGGAGCTTTAATTTAATTCAATCAAACTCTCCTGAGGTAGATGTTCAGGTAGCTCAGTGGTTTAGGGTGCTGTCATGAAATCCTGAGATTCCAGGTTCAATTCTTGAGTTTGACTGAGTTCTGAAACTGCTCAAAAGCTCCTGACTTTTTATAAAGTTCCTGCTCAGAAGAAGGAGAAAAAACCTCTGAGAGACTCTTTGGTTGTTGCGTCCTGTTAGCTCAGCAGGTGAAAGCAGGGCTGGAAGGTTTGGAGGTTGTGGGTTAAAGTCTTGATTGATCTTTTTTGAGTAGTGAGGTTCAAAAGAGTGAAATCTGACAGAAACTAGAAGCACCAGCCAGACCCAGTAGCTCAGGCTGATAGATGCCTGATCAGTAGTCCTGAGGTTGTGGGTTCAATTCCTGAGTAGTTCAGGTGAATTTTAAACCTGATGTCTACGTCAATAAAAAAGGGACAAACTTATTCAGGGCCTTCTTGTAAATTCGGCATGTGTTAGCTGGTTGTGGGTCGTGCTGCAGCGCCCTCAGTCTAACAGGAAGACTCCCAGTCTGAACTCGCCTCTCTGGGTGTTTACTCCTCACAGTTTACTTTCACTTTGTCTCACAGGTGAGTTGCGCACCTGGATTGGCCGTCTGAACCTCCAGCTGAAGGTAATGTAATGAATCTGACATGTTGGACTCGCTAACACAAGCTCTACTTTTCATTGTTACACCGGAAACAGAACAAAAAGTGAAGCTCGGTTGTTTATTTCTCCAAACTCTCAAGTTTAAACTCGGAGCGTCCGGACACACGTCCGCCATTTTGTGTCGATACCTGCGGAGTGTAACAGATGAAATAAGAGTTGAAATGGAGTTAGTTGGTCAGTGTTTGAACACAGAGTGGTTGTCACTGTGTAGCTCCACTTACTGCTGACTGAAGGCAGCTTCTCCTGCCTGAATCAGCCTGTGGAGGAGGCCGAGACGAGCCGCCGCTCTCCCGCTGTCTGACGCACTAAACGCGGCTGCAGAGCAGCTGTTGGTGTCGGTGAATAATCTGTGGTTGTATTTACAGTCCAGGACTGATGAGGAGGCAGTAAGAGGACATCCAGGAGTCTGAAGCTTTATTTAATTAATACAAATAGAACTTCATCACTGAGCAGCAGTCAGCAGGAACACGTCGGCTCTCAGTGTTAGTACTTAAAGTAGGCCCGTTACGTCACTCGAGTATTTCTGCTCCTGATCACTTCTCAGAGGAAGAGATTCTAATTTTTACTTTGCAGATAAATGTTTTAAATAAACAACAGATGACCAGATTGACTCTTTTAGATTAAAAGATATCAGAGAAACCACAGCGTCATGACGTCATCTAGTGGACTGATCCAAGTCCAGCAGCTGATGTTCTGACAGGAGACGTGACGTCAGTGAGAGACGTCATAGCCTCTCCAGACAAAACCCACCTGAACACACCTGAGACTTTCATATTTTATAATAACACAACAGGTTATTAGAACAATTTCTGCCTCTTGGTTTAATCAACTTGTCAGTATTTGTTTTTAATCAGTTATTTAACACTCCAAGCTGCACAGAAAGTCTCCACAGTCATGAACAGAAGGACAGTGACTGTTTTTATACCCTTTAAAATGTCATAATGTTCACATAGACATGATGTAAACAAAATTCACTGACTATGTGACAAAAGTCTTTTATTTTGAAATAAAACTCAGACTGATGACATCACTGTCCCTCCTGCAGATCAGTGAAGACAGGTCCTGGATCAGTCCACTGTCTCTTTTCTGTCACAAGACATTTTCACATTTGTCTCCAGATTTCACGTCACTGCTGTGAGCGACTTTATTAGTAGAGAACAGTAAAAACCAGAATACAAATGATTTAATGACCTGATTTAGTTTTGGTTTGATGTCCTGTAGCAGCCATTTAGTGAAATATGTATTAATAGAGTCAGTGAGTTGTGGAATAATGTGCTCTGAGTTTAAATGTTAGAAGAGGAAGTCGACTTTCAGACATTTTGTCCTTCAAGAGTGTTTCTGAGCCAAAGGCTGATTTCAGTTGATGTGCAGATGAATGATTTGTGTTTCCTCTCCAGATGAAAGTGTGTGTGAGATGAGCAGCATGAATCAGTGTGAGGACAGAGAGGAGGGAGGCCCTCCCTCTAAAACCACTGGACCTGGACCTGGACCTGGACCTGGACCTGGACCAGGACCTGAGCCCAGCTGTGTGTCCATCAAGAGTGACTGGTCAAATGATCGTGACATTAATTTTAAAGAACAACCAGCTCCTGCTGTAAAGAGGTGAGCTGTTAATAACATTAATATGTGACTGATTCATGTTTTAACTGTGGAGAAAGATGTTTTCTGAAACCTGATGTTTATTTTCAGCTTTGTTCTTCTTCACTTGAATTTATCTTCTCACTTTAGAAAGCTGCCCAATAGAACCAGTCTTCAACTCTTCATTTCACTTTATTGAATTAGTTTGGTCCAATATTCTCTGAAGGTTTATTCCTGATGTTTTCCACTATTTTATGGACAGAAGCTTCTGTGTCTGAAGACTAGAAAGTGAATTAACATCTCTGGTGGTCTTCTTCTCTGTCCAACAGGAGACCAGCCTCTACTGGACCTGGACCTGGACCTGGACCTGGACCTGAGCCCAGCTGTGTTTCCTTCAAGAGTGACTGGTCAAATGATCGTGACATTAATTTTAAAGAACAACCACCTCCTGCTGTAAAGAGGTGAGCTGTTAATAACATTAATATGTGACTGATTCATGTTTTCACTGTGGAGAAAGATGTTTTTCAACTCAAGAGGAAAATTTCAAAAAAAGTCAAAATTATTATTGTTTTCAGCTTGCAGGGCTGTGAACATGTAAACACGCAGGTCGTATCTGTAGATGCATCTACATCCAACATGTACATGTGCAATATGGCCGTGGTTGGGTTGGTGCGTTCGGGGGCGCATCAGGGGTAGCGGAGGGTTGTCCATGATGTGATTGTGCCATATCAATCAATCAATCAATCTTTATTTATATGGCGCTTTTCATACAGAAAAAATGTACCTCAAAGTGCCTCACAGAAATAAACAAACAACAGCAGAAAAATAGAAACAGCAAAATAAAGTTAGGAGAAGATAAAAGAACCCAAACCCTCCCACCCCTTCAGACATGGACAGAGACATACACACTCATACACACACTCACACATATGCACGCAGACACACACACACACACACACACACTCATACACACCCATACAGTAGCTGTCACTAAAGAGACATGGCTGGGCAGCGTGACCTGGTGCATGGAGGAAGCTACCTTTGGAGAGCCAACCACACTGGGAGAGATCTCGGGCCAAGGCCGCAGGGAGCACCGCCACAGAGACCACCCCAACCCGGGCAGACAGGAGGCCCCACACCAAGGTGCAGAGCCCTCTGGTCACCCGGGCCGGAGCCGTCCATGGGACAGCACCCCCCGCGGCCAGACCAGAGACCAGCCCAGCCCGGCAGGCCCCCATGAGGAAACACTGGAGATTAAAAACTAACAGACTAAAACAGTAAAATAAAGCAAAAAGCATAGAAGCTGAAAACACAAGGGACTAAAACATAAAAGTATAAAGGCTAAAAGCATGAGGGAGTAAAGGGTAAAATATGAGAGATTCAAACAGTAAAAGAAAATAAAAATAGATAAATAAAATAAAATAAAATAAAATGATTTGAATGAATAAATAAATAAATGAATGAATAAGTAAATAAATAAATAAAAGTGCTCTGATTAGCATGGCATAAAGGAATTAAGAAGAATTTAAATTTCAATTAAAAGCCTGGTTAAAAAGGTGGGTCTTGAGCCTCTTTTTAAAAACCTCAACAGTCTCTGCAACCCTGAGGCTCTACGGCAGGCTGTTCCACAGTCGGGGCCCATAACAACTGAAAGCCACCTCCCTGTGCTTTTTTGAACATATGATCTCTGCCTTCCTTGGTACAAAGACCCGCCCACTCTGTGAAGTATTTGAGAGCTGCCAGGGCGAGCCAATCAGAGGCAGCGTTGGCTTGGCATGTCATGACATGTTTCATGCCTTTTGCAAGGAAAAATAGAATAAGATTTTATGTTCTGTAGTTCTTTTTTAAATAAAAAATATTTCATGTTATTGGCCAAAATTTTAGTTTGTAAATTGAGTAGTTAAACTACAAAAAATGACCCAAAAAGTAGTTGAAATACTTGATGCAAAACAAAATATGAATGTAGTTTAACTAGCAGCAAGTTACAGCAAATTGGAGTTAAGCTGTGTAGTTCAACTACATGTAGTTTGCATCTCCCCAACACTGGATTCATGTTTTCTGTTAGTTGTTCAGAGACATTTGTTTAAACTTGTTGTTTTCATCATCATCATCATTCTTCTTTAGTACATTTATATTCTCACAATTGTCCAGATCTGCTGCATGCTTCTGTTTGAGACGCTGAAATAAATGGACCATGGTTTGTTCGAAGTATGATGCCACAAAACTAAACTACTGACGAGACTTTTAGGGAACGAACTTTGCTTGCAGCCACATTGTTGTGATTGTCTCTCCGCTACAGAAGCGGTGGTGTAGCAAGTTACAGCTCGGGTCTACGATCCTGGACAGCTAGCAAGATTTGAAGTCAGTGCTCTGTCCAAAGCCACGCCCCCACAAACTTGAACGTGCATCAGCAGGGAGAAGGAGTGAGCTGAATATTTCCGGCATCGGTGAAACGTGACGTGTGCACGCGTGGAGAAGGGAGGGACAGAGGGGGCGCAGGCAGAACAAGACATGAAGGCATCTGAGTTTTTTCTGTTCGGGCCGAATAGCTCAGATTGGTCAGCTTTTTCTCAGTCCTGCAGCTGCCACAGAGGTCTGATTGTTTTCGTTCCTTTTTCTGTATACATAATGTATTGACTACTCTCAGGATCAATGGCGGAGGGGTGGCGTGGCAGGGGGTGGCCGCGGTCACCTTACGCTGAATCCTGGCCACCTTATTGGCCACCCTGGCCTGACCCCAACCACCCATGCAAGAACCGCATCACAGCTGTCACTGCTTTCTGGCGTGCAGAGCCTTTCCTGCACTGCGACGGCACTACCGGACGCTTTAGATGCGCGCACATCCTGTCTTAACCCCCTCTGATAGAGCGGTGCATCAGAAATCGGCTACCTGCCTCCACAGCTCCGATGGGGTTTCTGCGGCGTGTCATTCTCTGACCCTCGAGCGAGGTCGTGGGTGAGGCGCTTCCAGCTGCTGGAGGCGGGGACTGAATAATTATTAGTTTAATATATTAGATTAATATCAACCCTGGAACTGTATCATACTGCACATCCTGACAGCTGAGAATATTACTCTCAGACATTGCCCCCCCCTCGGAGGGGAATCCTTTACACATACAGACACTTCTCCTTTCAAACAGGGTAGAGCTCTGTGAGAAACAGCAGGAGAGACACAGACACAACACCTGAGGGAGAAACAGGTCCGCCGCAGACGTGCACGAAAAAACAAGTGTGTCGCACCGAATGTGTGCCGGTACGGTGTCGTGTTGGGTTGGGCGCCTACATTTCAAATAATGGCTTTGTGTGCACTGAAGACGCTTTATCTGAAACACACACGCTTTAACCAAGACAGCAGCCAAAATCACTGCATGCACCACGTCATACAGTCTCAATATGCGCAAAATAAATAAAGAAAGAAAAGCCAAGACTTTCAAGTCATTTGTGTCAAGTCTCAGTCAAGTCTCAAGTTATGAATGCCAAGTCAAAGTCAAGTCGAGTCTTTCATCAGTGTTAGTCAAGTAAGTCTCAAGTCCTCAAATCTGCGACTCGAGTCCGACTCGAGTCAAGTCATGTGATTGGAGTCCCCCACCTCTGTCATATAGTGTTTGTTTGTGAAACCTGCAGTAAAACAGTTTGTAGTTGTTATTCTCACTTTGACTCAGCTGATCTGAGCTCAGTCTCAGTTTTGACAGTATGTGTTAGCAGCCGACTCCTCCAGTCTTTTCTTAAAGTGCCCTCAACTGTTAAATCAGCTGCTGCAGTTGATCTGAAGTTCACAGACTTTCCATTCAAACACCCAAACACTGCAGCAAGTTTGTCTCTGAGTGGACAGACACAATGTGACTGATTCTTCATGATTCCTCCACAGAGTCGACCAGGAGAGCTCAGAGGTTCCCAGAGGTCCGTCTGTCCAGCAACATCAGACACACCTGGACTCCATATTTATGGTCTGTACATGAACAACAACTACTTTTACATCCAGTCTGTTCACAATAATCTCCATGCTGCACTTTACAGACCAGTGGTGAATCTGTCCAACATGGATCTGATGTTAAATGTTGTCATTCACATAATATTCTGTTTCAGCTGCTGGAGGAGAACATTGTGACTTTTGTGAAGAACGAGCTGAAGAAGATCCAGAAGGTTCTGAGTTCAGATTACCCAGAATGCTCAGAGAGTCAGAGGGAGGATGAGGAGGTGTTGGACAGTGAGGATGAAGAGCAGAGGAGGAGCAGCAGAGAGGCATTTCTGAAGATCACACTTCACTTCCTGAGGAGAATGAAGCAGGAGGAGCTGGCTGACTGTCTGCAGAGCAGTAAGAGGATTTCTCTAAAGATTTAACATGATGGATCAATGAGACGTTTACTGAAGTCTGATGATGATGAATCTGTTTATATGTACAATCTTTAGGAGAAGGAAATTGTGTTACTGTCTTCATAAATAACTTAATGATCTTGTTTGTTGTGTGTTTATTTAGAAAGTCATTCTGCAGTTTGTCAGCGTGAACTCAAATCTAACCTTCAGAAGAAGTTCCAGTGTGTGTTAGAGGGGATCGCTAAAGCAGGAAACCCAACCCTTCTGAATCAGATCTACACAGAGCTCTACATCACAGAGGGAGGGACTGCAGAGGTCAATGATGAACATGAGGTCAGACAGATTCAAACAGCATCCAGGAAACCACACAGACCAGAAACAACAGTCAGGCAAGAAGACATCTTTAAAGCCTCACATGGAAGAGACGAACCAATCAGAACAGTGATGACAAAGGGAGTGGCTGGCATCGGGAAAACAGTCTTAACACAGAAGTTCACTCTGGACTGGGCTGAAGACAAAGCCAACCAGGACATACAGTTCACATTTCCATTCACTTTCAGAGAGCTGAATGTGCTGAAAGAGAAAAAGTTCAGCTTGGTGGAACTTGTTCATCACTTCTTCACTGAAACCAAAGAAATCTGCAGCTTTGAAGAGTTCCAGGTTGTGTTCATCTTTGACGGTCTGGATGAGTGTCGACTTCCTCTGGACTTCCACAACACTGAGATCCTGACTGATGTTAGAGAGTCCACCTCAGTGGATGTGCTGCTGACAAACCTCATCAGGGGGAAACTGCTTCCCTCTGCTCGCCTCTGGATAACCACACGACCTGCAGCAGCCAATCAGATCCCTCCTGGGTGTGTTGACATGGTGACAGAGGTCAGAGGGTTCACTGACCCACAGAAGGAGGAGTACTTCAGGAAGAGATTCAGAGACGAGGAGCAGGCCAGCAGAATCATCTCCCACATCAAGACATCACGAAGCCTCGACATCTTGTGCCACATCCCAGTCTTCTGCTGGATCACTGCTACAGTTCTGGAGGATGTGTTGAAGACCAGAGAGGGAGGAGAGCTGCCCAAGACCCTGACTGAGATGTACATCCACTTCCTGGTGGTTCAGTCCAAAGTGAAGAAGGTCAAGTATGATGGAGGAGCTGAGACAGATCCACACTGGACTCCAGAGAGCAGGAAGATGATTGAGTCTCTGGGAAAACTGGCTTTTGATCAGCTGCAGAAAGGAAACCTGATCTTCTATGAATCAGACCTGACAGAGTGTGGCATCGATATCAGAGCAGCCTCAGTGTACTCAGGAGTGTTCACACAGATCTTTAAAGAGGAGAGAGGACTGTACCAGGACAAGGTGTTCTGCTTCATCCATCTGAGTGTTCAGGAGTTTCTGGCTGCTCTTCATGTCCATCTGACATTCATCACCTCTGGAGTCAATCTGCTGGCAACAAACAAACAAACAAAAGACCGTCGATCTGCAGAGAAACGTCTCTACCAGAGTGCTGTGGACGAGGCCTTACAGAGTCCAAATGGACACCTGGACTTGTTCCTCCGCTTCCTCCTGGGTCTTTCACTGCAGACCAATCAGACTCTCCTTAAAGGTCTGCTGACACGGACAGGAAGTTGCTCACAGACCAATCAGGAAACAGTCGAGTACATGAAGAAGAAAATCAGTGAGAATCTGTCTCCAGAGAGAAGCATCAATCTGTTCCACTGTCTGAATGAAGTGAACGATCGTTCTCTAGTGGAGGAGATCCAACAGTACCTGAGTTCAGGACGTCTCTCCACAGATAAACTGTCTCCTGCTCAGTGGTCAGCTCTGGTCTTCATCTTACTGTCATCAGAAGAAGATCTGGACGTGTTTGACCTGAAGAAATACTCTGCTTCAGAAGAGGCTCTTCTGAGGCTGCTGCCAGTGGTCAAAGCCACCAACACAGTTCTGTAAGTGTGAAGAAGTTTTTTTCAGAATGCATTAAATGTGCTGTTATTGACCCAAATAGAAATAATTTTCTTAATTATTCTTTATCCAGACTGAGTGACTGTAACCTCTCAGAGAGAAGCTGTGAAGCTCTGTCCTCAGTTCTCAGCTCCCAGTCCTCTAGTCTGAGAGAGCTGGACCTGAGTAACAACAACCTGCAGGATTCAGGATTGAGGCATTTGTCCGTTGGACTGGAGAGTCCACAATGTAGACTTGAAACTCTCAGGTCAGATAGTTCATAGTTTGTCTCAAATTATTTTTGTATTTCTTTAATGTTTGAATTCAGTTCTCTCTCTCATGTCAGAACTCTTATGTTTTGAAACCCTGCTACTTATTATTGTTCCATGTCTGTTTAATCCAGGTTTAGTCTTGTTGATTTTTCATATCTCCGACATATAAGAGTAAAACAGAAAGCAAGTTCACATGTGCTACAGTGTTATTATAAATGATGTAAATGTCTTTTTTTAATGTTCACGCTCCAGACTGAGTGGCTGTAACCTCTCAGAGAGAAGCTGTGAAGCTCTGTCCTCAGTTCTCAGCTCCCAGTCCTCTAGTCTGAGAGAGCTGGACCTGAGCAACAACAACCTGCAGGATTCAGGAGTGAAGCGACTGTCTGCTGAACTGAAGAGTCCACACTGTGTCCTTGAAACTCTCAGGTCAGGATTCATTATTTTATTTCATTATTTCATCTAACTGTACAATTGGAGCAGGTCTAAACCAGACAGGGTAAAAAAATAATTACATTTCATCCTGATAGAAGCATGAATGCATTTTATATAAAATGTGGGTCCGTCAGTCTATTCTCCACTCTGGTCCCGATTTACTAATCTCAACAAGCACTGGATGGATTGTCATGAGGTTTGGTTCAGACATTCATGCTCCCCTCAGGATGAACTGTAAATACTTTGGTGATCCTCTGACCTTTCTTCTAGCTCCATCATCAGGTCATCATTTTAATCTGTACAATATGTTGGTTCATGAACAAATATTTGCAAAACAAATGGCATTTACACCAGCTTCAGTTATATTCTGCATTAGTGCTGATTATTCAATTAGCAAAAAGTAAGAGGATGAATATAATAAACATTAAATCCTTCAACACAGATGTGCACTGAGTCATCAGGACCCTCAGCTGATGTGTGTTGTTTTGTGTGTCTGCAGGCTGTCAGGCTGTCTGATCACAGAGGAAGGCTGTACTTCTCTGGCCTCAGGTCTGGACTCCAACCCCTCCCATCTGAGAGAGCTGGACCTGAGTAACAACAACCTGCAGGATTCAGGAGTAAAGCGACTTTCTGCTCAACTGAAGAGTCCACACTGTGTCCTTGAAACTCTCAGGTCAGGATTCATTATTTTATTTCATTATTTCATCCAAGAAGTACTCATGTACAATTGGAGCAGGTCTTTACCGTAAATGGTAAATAGATATATTCATTCATTCATTCATTCATTCATTCATTCATTCATTCATTCATTTATTCATTTATTTATTTATTTATTTATTTATTTATTTATTTAGTTATTTAGTTAGTTATTGTCAGAGGATCACCAAAATAATTATGTCTTAAATCTGTAGAATGTCATTTCATGAACAAATATCTGCAAAACTAATGGTATTTCCATCAGCTTCAGATATACTCTGCATTACTGCTGATTAATTAATTAGTGAAAAATAAGAAGATGAATATAGTAAACATTAAACCCTTAAACACAGATGTGCACTGAGTCATCAGGACCATCAGCTGATGTGTGTTTTTTTTTGTGTGTCTGCAGGCTGTCAGGCTGTCTGATCACAGAGGAAGGCTGTTCTTCTCTGGTCTCAGCTCTGGACTCCAACCCCTCCCATCTGAGAGAGCTGGACCTGAGTAACAACAACCTGCAGGATTCAGGAGTGAAGCTACTGTCTGCTGAACTGAAGAGTCCACAATGTGTCCTTGAAACTCTCAGGTCAGGATTCATTATTTGATTTCATTATTTCATCTGACTGTACAATTGGAGCTGATCTATACCAGACAGGGTTAAAAAAAAAGAATTGAAAATGTAAAATATATTAAATATATCTCATATGTCAGAAGATCACCAAAATAATTACATCTCATACTGATGGAAGCATGAATGTATTTTATATAAAATGTGGGTCCATCAGTCTATTCTACACTTTGGTCCCGATTTACTAATCTCAACAACCACTGGATGGATTGTTATGAGGTTTGGTTCAGACATTCATGCTCCCCTCAGGATGAATTGTCATTACTTTGGTGATCCTCTGACTTTTCTTCTAGCTCCATCATCAGTTCATCATTTTAATCTGTACAATATGTTGGTTCATGACCAAATATTTGCAAAACTAATGGCATTTCCATCAGTTTAAGTTATACTCTGTGTTTAGTGCTGATTAATTAATTAGTGAAAAATAAGATGATGACTAAAATAAACATTAAACCTTTAAACACACATGTGCGCTGAGTCATCAGGACCCTCAGCTGATGTGTATTGTTTTGTGTGTCTGCAGGCTGTCAGGCTGTCTGATCACAGAGGAAGGCTGTACTTCTCTGGCCTCAGCTTTGGACTCCAACCCCTCCCATCTGAGGGAGTTGGACCTGAGTAACAACAACCTGCAGGATTCAGGAGTGAAGCGAATTTCTGCTGAACTGGAGAGTCCACACTGTGTCCTTGAAACTCTCAGGTCAGGAGTCATCATTTTATTTCATTATTTCATGTTACTGTACTATTGGAGCAGGTCTAAACCAGACAGGATAAAAAAATAATTGAATAATTAAATCACATGTCAAAGGATAACGAAAATAGTTACATTTCATCCTGATGGAAGCATGAATGCATTTTACAAAAAATGTCGGTCCGTCAGTCTATTCTGCACTTTGGTGCCTACTAACTAATCTGAACAACCACTGTATGAATTATTATGAGTTTTGGTTCAGACATTCGTGCTCCCTTTAGGATGAACTGTAGTTACTTCGGTGATCCTCTGACTTTGCATCTGATGCCATCATCAGTTCATCATTTTATCTGTACAATATGTTGATTCATGACCAGATATTAGGAAAACTTATGGAATTTCCATCAGATCAGTTACACTCTTGTGTACTGAGTCATCAGGACCCTCAGCTGATGTGCGATATGTGTTGTTTTGTGTGTGTGCAGGCTGTCAGGCTGTCTGATCACAGAGGAAGGCTGTACTTTTCTGACCTCAGCTCTGGACTCCAACCCCTCCCATCTGAGAGAGCTGGACCTGAGCTACAATCATCCAGGAGACTCAGGAGTGAAGCAGCTGTCTGCTCGACTGGAGGATCCAGGCTGGAGACTGGACACTCTCAGGTATGATGAGTTTTGCTGCAGCCACAGATGTGAGACTCTGTATCTGGACTGTAGATGGTTCAGTGTCAGGAGGTCTGCTTTGTTTACTCCACCTCCAGTTGTTCAGTTCAGGTCTGGAGAAAAGGCAGCATAGCTTGCCAGCAAGCCAATAGATGATGGGAGTAAGTCACATACGTGCAAGTCATGAGCAAGTCTCAAGTCTTAACCTTCAAGTCTCAAGCAAGTCCCAAGTTACTGTGAAAGTCAAAAATCAAGCAAGTCAAGTCAAGTCATTGGTCAAACAAGTCACAAGAAGTTTGTATGAATGTATTCTTCACATCTGCAGACGCAGTAAACAGAAGAGGGTGGTTTGTCAGTAATATGATGTAATTGCATAGTTGATCAATTTTATATATTTTTTTCAAACCCATGAACACAAGAATAAGACTAGATTAATATCAGCCCTGAAACTGTACCATCCTGCACATCCTGACAGCTGAGAATATTCCTCTCAGGTATTGCCCCCCCACCTCTATAAAAGGAGGCTGAAAATCACAGGACATGTCTGTTCTGTCCTGAAATGTGTGTTTCTCTTCTATAAAACACATTCTACATCTCGGAGGCGACGTCTTTACATGTACAGCCCCTTCTCCTTTCAAACGGGGCAGAGCTTCTGTGGGAAACAGCAGGAGAGACACAGACACAACACCTGAGGGAGAAGCAGGTCTGTCGCAGACGTGCATGAAAAAACAAGCATGTCGCACCGAATGTGAGCCGGTACGGAGTCGTGTTGGTTTGTGAGCGCGCCCACATTTAAAATAATGGCTTTGTGCGCACTGAAGACGCTATATCTGAAACACACACATGCTTTAACCAAGACGACAGCCAAAATCACTGCATGCACCGCGTCATATAATGGCTGAGGGCTCAATATGCGCAACAAAAAGAAAGAAAGAAAAGCCAAGACTTTCGAGTCATCTGTGTCACTTCTAAGTCAAGTCTCAAGTTATGAATGCCAAGTCAAGTCGAGTCTTTCATCGGTATTAGTCAAGTAAGTCTCAAGTCCTCAAATTTGCAACTCGAGTCCAACTCGAGTCAAGTCATGTGACGAGTCCCCCACCTCTGGTTACGAGTGAAGAGAGGAAGATAAGAAGAAGAGATGAAGATCAGTGACCAGGAGGGTTTTGGCACAAACACTAAAGTTTCACCTCTTTCTTCAGACTAGTTTAGTGCCTGTTCAAAATGTGCCTGTCTGATTTCTTGGCCTCTGGTTTCACTGCTTGATGAACCGCTCATCTAAACTACTTCACACTCCAAACTGATTAAAAGGGTCATCAAAACATAAACATTAAATCTTATCTCCACCATGTCACTGCTGTGTTATGATATTGATAATAACAATAGACTCTCTGTGTCAGATGTCTGATCAGAAAGTACTGAACCTTCAATTCAAAAGATTTCTGTGACACATAAATTAATTTAATCACTGAACAGTGGCAGCTCCTGACAAATTTCTCAGTGGGGAAACTGTTCTGATGATGACTAAGGTGACCCATTCCATGGGAAAATTAATAGGCAGCAAGTCAATTGCCATATATTTTTTATTTTCTGGTCAACTTACATAGCAATACCAAATGGAACGGCTACAGGGAAAAGTTACATCCAGGAGTGTTCAGCAAATAAAATGATCTTGGCTCTACAAATGAAGAGCCACAGAGAGAATCTGTGAACATGGACGGATACACTTGCTTTACCATTAATTACAAATGGGACTACATATAAGTAAAAAAATATGTATTTATTTATAGTTCTTTAAAGTATTTTTTTTTAAATTCCAAACACAAATTCCAAAGAGGTAATGCATTGAAATTGCTCAACATTGCACAAACAATATGGGCCTCGCTATATGATTTCCCCCTTTGGTAGAAACTTGTTTGATGTTTAAATTTGGTCTGGGAGCTCCTATTTGTTTTCCTTACCAATTTATCTTCGTTACTACGATGACTTTAAGAAAAATGACCGAGTTGCTCCGTACACTTGCCATTCTAACCTTGAATGTGACTAGCATTGTTGTCACAAGTTATAGTGCTGCAACTAACAACTATTTTCATAACCCATTAATCACATAAAAACACAAAAGCTGATGTGTTTTTAAACATTTCCAGGATTTTATTAAAAGAATAAAACGTGTCATTTTCCTCTTTAGTCTTGTTCAGTTCACTTTCAAACAACTTCACATCATAAAAGCAACATAAATGAATGAGCAGCAGAGTCAGTAAATGTTGGATCTTAAAGCTGCCATGTGAAAACTAGTTTATTGTAGACAAACGTGAAAGATGCTGCAGATGGAAACAGGTTTTGTTTGATCACTGAAACGATGCAGCTTTTATTTTGTAGCCTGCTGCAGTCTGATTATTGGAAGGACTTTCAGAATAAAACAGGAATGTAAATGATTAACAGTAGCCGTGTGCAGTGATATAGATCACTGAGGGTGACGAACACTGAGATGCATCGACAATCATTGACAGCTGAATCGTGGTGGAATCATGAGGCCACTGAAGATTTACACCTGTAAAATGTTTGTTATATGAAGAATGCAAAAGTAAAATCTAGTTTGTTTTCTAAAGTGCACATAGCACTCCTTCATCCTCCACCATTGATAGTGGCCTCGTGTGTTAGCAACAAACTGAGGAAACCATCAGTCAGAACAGCTGCTGGCTGTGGTGTCATGGAGCGTCCTTCCTCACAACGTAGTCACCATGTTGACTTGTTTCTTTGTCAAGTGACAGACACAATATTATATAATATCAGTTTGCATAGTAACAATTCACATGAAGCTCAGTGAACTCAGTACACACCTTGTTGTTTTAGTTCATATCTGCTGATGTAAAGAGCAAATACAGATCAGGCCTGTACAATAAAACACAACAACAACAGAGCAGCACTTCCTCACAACATGTGAACAGTAGAAACATATTAGAGAAACACATGTTAAACATGTAATAGATTACATGTTTAAGATGTAATAGATTACATGATAAACATGTAATAGATTACATGTTCAACATGTAATAGATTACATGTTCAACATGTAATAGATTACATGTTACACATGTAATAGATTACAGAGGGTTTGTTGAGCCAGTAGATGGAGAAACATGAACAGTCCTACTAGTGGAGAACCCAAAGAGCTGTGATCCAGCAGCAGTCTATGTTCTGCTGCCACAAACTGAGGGACAGTGAGTGACAGTCAGCTGACAGTTGTTCATGTTATATGTGATGACACTTATTATTTAGTGTTGTGCTGTTATTGTCAGCTTTGGTTACACTTATATCTATGTTGTGTTTTCGTCTACTGTACTAGTCTTTACACTACAGTGTTCTTCTTCTTTTCTTGCTTTGGCCACATGTTTGTGTGACATCGTGCCAATAAAGACATTTTGAATTTAGAAAAGTAAATAAAAAGATAAATGTACATTGTGAATGCAGCCTGAGCCATGCAGTGAGAATAAACAGGACATGTAATATATATTTTAACAGAACAGATGTGCTCAAGTTTCTATGTGAAGAAATAAAGACTTCACTTCAGACGATCTCTGACTATGACATGAAATATTCTAAAACCTCCTCTGATGTCCTCCAGTGTCTCGGACCGTACTTCAGCTAATTACCCACCAGGGGGCGACACTGATCCATCACAGACCTGAGAGCACAGACGGAAGCTGTTTCTGTCTTAAACGTTGGTTGTTAAATTGAAACCTGTAATGTAGCCGGGCCCTAATCTTGTGTTTGCAGGAACATCAGGTTTACTAATGGATGAAGTGGATCAGGTCCAAAAGTTCATCCTGTACAAACTTTTGTCAGTCAGCCAACAAACAAATCCTGCTGCTCATTAACACACTGAACAATAAGTGACTGAAGGGACAGACGCTACGGATCAGTGGAGACAGGTTCTGGGTTTCAAACCTTCACTGAGTCACCGTGCCGAGTCTCCTTCACCCGTAGTGGCTCCGACCTGCTTTCTCTTCAGGTCTCAGTGTTGTGGTGCTACCGGGCCATGTGAGATCAGCTCTGCACATCTTGGAGCTGTTTTCTTTCAACACTTTAATATAAAGTGCTGCCAAACTTTTGATGACTTGGCTCGAACACTTTTCTCCTCTGCAGCGTTTGTAGTTTCTGTCGCCTCCGTGGCCTCCGATATGTTGCAGATGTGTAACGGAGCCAATTCAGAAAGGAGACGGTGCAACTCTGAGTAGCTTCCTGTTTCACTTACTGCTGTTCGCCTTAGGAAACCAGACCTGTTGCACTGAATGTGTTTTCCTAACGTATCTTCCTCTCTTTGTCTTTGACTATGAAGTGAAGCAGCTCGCTCTGTGCCACAGCAACTGCATTGTAACATAAACCAGCTAATCCACCATGAAACTGGTCAGAAACTATTTTCATAATTGTTTTAATTGGTTTGTCGCAGCCCTAAAATATTCTGATATGGAATTCAAATGGCATCAAACATGACATGAAGTTCTCCTCACAGTAACTATTACTGCTGTAATATACATCAGATATCAATCCAGCACCAAACTATAGTCACATGAACATGTCAACACATGAAATCATGAAACTGTTTCTATCACAAACAGCTTCAGTGACACTTGTGAGGTTCTGGAGGGAAACAGTCTGGGAGTCTCTGTCACTTGGTTTTGTGGCAGAGGTCGGGAACCAACGTCCAATGTTTTCTGATTGATTTATTACGTATAAATTGTATTTGTGTCTTTGCACAGTAAAACAAAGCAGCAGAAACACAGCAAGAACAAAAAGCAGACTGTGCAGCTGAGATTCAGAAAAGCCCTCCAAGCTTCAAACAGGAATCGGACCTCAAAAGTTCTGACGTCCAAATCCAAAAGTCCTATAATATAGAAACATGAGCACAAGTTGACATTGGATCAAACAGCAAGCGTCAGGTCGCCCACAGGAAACAGCAACAACATCCAATAAAATAAAGAGGAAGTGATAAATCCAACAAGAGGTTTGTGTGTGTTCTCAGATGTTGTCGTCCTCTTTCACACACACCAACATCCTGTGGCTCACTCTCAGTGTGTGAGGAGAGTGGCAGAGGTGAAGAGGTTCAGGGAGAACAGGGAGAAGCAGCCTGATGGACAGATTGTGTTTCTGTGTATGAGAGTCATGTCATGTCCATGTTTGCATGCTGAAAGAGGATGTGCTGCTCTGACCCCCCTCCTCCTTTCAGGGTGGAGCCTGCTGGAGTCCGATGGTTGACACCAGGTCTGAGGAAGTGTGAGTGTCTTTTTACTGTCATTCATCAAAACACTGTGACATCATTCATTCACATCTGTGATGTCATCATCACACTGATGACACATTAATAACTGCAGCTGTGTTGTGTCTTTTTCTCTCCATCAGATTCCTGTGAGCTCACAGTCGACACAAACACAGTCAGCAGAAACATCAAACTGTCTGACAACAACAGGAAGATGACAAGTGTGGAGGAGGATCAGTCATATCCTGATCATCCAGAGAGGTTTGAGTCCTGGTGTCCTCAGCTGCTGTGTAGAACTGGTCTGACTGGTCGCTGTTACTGGGAGGTCGAGTGGAGAGGAAGAGTTTATATAACAGTGAGTTACAGAAGAATCCGAAGGAGAGGAGGCAGTACAGACTGTTGGTTTGGATGTAATGATCAGTCCTGGAGTCTGGACTGTGATGATAGTCGTTACTCTGTCTGGCACAATAACAGAAGAACATTCCTCTCCTCCTCCTCCTCCTCCTCCTCCTCCTCCTCCTCCTCCTCCTCCTCTGGTAGAGTAGCAGTGTATGTGGACTGTCCTGCTGGCACTCTGTCCTTCTACAGAGTCTCCTCTGACTCACTGATCCACCTCCACACCTTCAACACCACATTCACTGAACCTCTTTATCCTGGATTTGGACTCTACTTGTCCAGTTCTGTTTCCTCCTCAGTGCGTCTGTGTGGTGTTTAGTGTGCAGAGTCTCCTCCTGTCACAGAAACATTGTCAGTGCTGAACAGTTGAGTCTGTACAGGATCACAGTCACATCAATCTTTCAGCTTCTTGTCATAAATTCATCATCAACTTTGTACAAAATGATTCAAACTGATTGAAAAGTTTCTTCATTTACATTTGAAACTTCTTCCATTAAATTGTGGAAATTGCGTTGACTTGTACTTTCTGTCATGTGTTGTTTTGAATTCTGGCTCTTGTTCCAATAAAATCCACAACTATCAGTGAAATGTAAGAAACAGAAAACATCGACTCGTCTGCAGCTTTAATTGTAAAGAATCATTGTGAACAAAGTTGTAAATGGACAGTAAAATCTGATCAAATGTACTCGACACTCCACCTGAAACACTCTGACTTGTTTCATGTGTTTGTAATGATGAAACTAAAAGTTTGATGGTGTTGGTTAACACATGTAATTATGTCCGTAGTGACAGAGTCATAAACTGCACAACATCTCTTCATTTCTGTCTGATTATTATATGAGAAGAAAACACATTTGAATGACAATCATTGTGTTTCTCTCAGTGTTTTGTGGCTGTTGAAGTCCGGCTGTATTTTCAGGACGTTTGTTGGATTTGAATCTGGTCCGTCAAACTAAACAGCTGTGAGAAAAGTCTTTCTCTGTCTGAGCCGGTTGGCTGAAGATGTTTGGAAGTCTGAGAGCCGGATGAAATACTGAAACACTTTCAGAGATCACAAACTAAACTGTCCTGATGAAGTTTTTAAACAAGCACTGAAGAGATTTGAGCTCATGTTTGATGCTTCTGAACGTTGATGTTCAGAGCAAAGAGTCCAAAACTTGTACAAATTGTTCCTTTTTGTTTAAATGTGACTTTGTTTGTGAAACGATCAGCTGACGAGTTTATAATCAGACTGAAAGATGTCGCACAGCGTCACTGAAATGTTTCTCCTCTGCTGAAGTACACTATATTACCAAAAGTATTCGCTCACCTGCCTTTACTCATTCTATGAACTGAAGTGCCATCCCATTCCTAACTCATAGAATTCAATATGATGTCGGTCCACCTTTTGCAGCTATTACAGCTTCAACTCTTCTGGGAAGACTGTCCACAAGGTTGAGGAGAGTGTTTATAGGAATTTTTGACCATTCTTCCAAAAGCGCATTGGTGAGGTCACACACTGATGTTGGTCGAGAAGGCCTGGCTCTCAGTCTCCGCTCTAATTCATCCCAAAGGTGTTCTATCGGGTTCAGGTCAGGACTCTGTGCAGGCCAGTCAAGTTCATCCACACCAGACTCTGTCATCCACGTCTTTATGGACCTTGCTTTGTGCACTGGTGCACAGTCATGTTGGAAGAGGAAGGGGCCCGCTCCAAACTGTTCCCACAAGGTTGGGAGCATGGAATTGTCCAAAATGTTTTGGTATCCTGAAGCATTCAATGTTCCTTTCACTGGAACTAAGGGGCCAAGCCCAGCTCCTGAAAAACAACCCCATACCATAATTCCTCCTCCACCAAATTTCACAGTTGGCACAATGCAATCTGAAATGTACCGTTCTCCTGGCAACCTCCAAACCCAGACTCGTCCATCAGATTGCCAGATGGAAAAGCGTGATTCATCACTCCAGAGAACGCGTCTCCACTGCTCTAGAGGCCAGTGACGGCGTGCTTTACACCATTGCATCCGACGCCTTGCATTGCACTTGGTGATGTGTGGCTTGGCTGCAGCTGCTCGGCCATGGAAACCCATTCCATGAAGCTCTCTGCGTACTGTACTTGGGCTAATCTGAAGGTCACATGAAGTTTGTAGCTCTCTAGCAATTGACTGTGCAGAAAGTCGGCGACCTCTTTGCACTATGCGCTTCAGCATCCGCTGACCCCTCTCCGTCACTTTACGTGGCCTACCACTTCGTGGCTGAGTTGCTGTTGTTCCCAAACGCTTCCATTTTGTTATAATAGAGCTGACAGTTGACTGTGGAATATTTAGGAGCGAGGAAATTTCACGACTGGATTTGTTGCACAAGTGGCATCCTATGACAGTTCCACGCTGGAATTCACTGAGCTCCTGAGAGCGGCCCATTCTTTCACAAATGTCTTGTTTCACAGTCTGCATGCCTGAGTGCTTGAATTTATACACCTGGGGCCAGGCCAAGTGATTAGAACACCTGATTCTGATCATTTGAATGGGTGAGCGAATACTTTTGGTAATATAGTGTAGCTGAATATAAAAGTCTACTTGTGTCCTCATCATGTTGTCTGTCAGTGTGGAAACTGTAAATAATTCATATTGTTTTCATGCTATATTAAAGGAACCAGAACACAAGAAGTGACATGTAGTGTGTTGATTTGACATGTGGACCTCCAGAACCTCGTCAGATTGTCCCGACACATTTTAGATGCTTCCTGTGGTCGTTAACAATCATTTACAACAGTTTGACGACGTGTTGCAGAGACAGTGAGGTTTATACTGAACCAGTCTGTAAGAGGATGATGTCATTATTCTACAGACGCCACACTGTGACATCACTGTGACATCACTGTGACATCAGGACTTACTGCACAGTGAGAAGTTAAAGTCCTCAATGTTTCTGTTGTAAAATGAATGTGAACATTTGGACACTCAGACAAAACACGACATCTGAAGACCAACAAGTAATCGATTACTTTAGAAAGTAACTGTGAGTGAATGTAAACTTGTTCAACAGGAATTCACAGGAAGCAGCTCGACTGACAAACACAGAAGATCAGCTGAAGATTTCATTCAGCGTGTTATTGATCTGACTTCTCTGTCACCAGACTCCCTTTGAAAAACACTAGATTTAGTGAGTTTTTGAGGTAAAACAATCTTTTAAACATTATGAAACTCTTTTGCTGACAGATTCTAATTCATTGTGTCCTTGTTGTAAATTCAGCATCAAATCAGAAGCTGAAGATGTTTGTCTCCTTGTAAAAAGTGTCAGTTTGTGGCAGCATGTCTGTACCAGCCTGTCTGCTTCTGTGTCTAAAGTGCTAAAGTCTTACCTGCCAACATTGATCAGCTGTTTGAACACACTGTTTACACTGATTTCACCATTTACACTCCATTTATGAAAGAAGAAACATGTCATTGATCTAAACATGTCACATGTTACAAAGACGCTAAACAGGAACAATATAGGCGACTTCTCTGTCACCAAACTCCCTTAACAAATGTGTCAGTTTAGCACAGTGTCGCCAGGTGAACGATAATTATCTTATTTGTACGATAATTTTGCCCTCTGTACGATGTACGATCAATAATCCCAACAAAGGCCAAATATCCGATAATTTGACCATTCCGTGAATGTGTGGTTGTCTGTCGGAGTTTTTTTTGTGAACCCTGAAGGCATCTGTTTCCATGTGACAAGTTTCCAGCCAATCGTGCTTTTCTAAATGTGAGCTACGAGTGACGTACATGCGTTTGCCTCAGAACAACGGTCATGATTGGCTGAATAGTCCGCTGTGCCCGCCCCCCATGAGCGAGGAGAAGAAGAAAAACAAAGAAGAGAAGAAGAAGCAGAGCCGGTCTGGAAGAAGCGCGGGGAAGAAACTGAGAGAACCTGGAGAAGGAGGAGGAGGAGGAGAGGCTGAGAAGACGGCGGGGCAGAGTCGAAGTGAGCAGCATCGCCTACAAACTATAGAAAAGAGCGGGAGAGCCAGTTCGCCGGCTGGTTGAGACCTGTTGCAGGCTCGGAAAGCAAAGCTGTCTGCCGGTGCTGAAGACAGAGCTGGTGGCCCAATGAACTGTATTAAAAAACACAGCAAATCCAAAAAACACAAAGAGAAAGAATCCTGTGAACATGTGTTTTCCAAGGTAAATCTAATGAAAACAAAACCACCAAACCGACTTATCACAGGCGCCCTTAATGGGCTCATGCACACATCAGAGAGTGTGAAGATGGCAGGTGGATGTGCCGGTTTGAAGCCAACAACCACAATGCTGCGGTCCATGACAACATGAGATGTAAACAGTAAGAGGACTGCCCCCACCCAGCAGGGTGCAGCAGACTCAGACAGGGACTCACAGCTGGAGACTGAACCTGAAGGTAAGCAGCATTCATTATTTAATGAGCCAGCTGATGGCCTGAACTGTTTCATGCACATGATGAACAGGGTTCTAGTCATCTGCCATGTAATGTAATATGTCATTAATCTAAACAGTAGTCTGCTCTCCGCTCTTCTTCATTTGATTCAGAAAACTGCCAAAGGCGGAGACGTGACGTGACGCAGCCCGGACAGCTGATGGAGACCGAGGCGATCAGGGCTACACACCACTTAGTGTTTGTCCACATTAGATGTTGGACTTTTGCTTCACTCGGAACAAACACCTGTAGCCCTTGGCCTGTTGTCTGCTGTGCTTCCCTCTTTTCCAGGTTATTATACAGCAGGTTATATATGCACTTTATTTGAAGTTATAAGCTGTTAAATGCTGTTTTTGTTGATTTTATGAGTTGTTGTCATTTTTGAGGACAGAGACATGTTGTAGCTCTGAAAATAAAATGTAATATGTGAAGCCAGATCTTTATTTTCTTGTCAGTTATCATGAATACTGTTTCTCTTTGTCTCTCTGCCTGTTAGACGCTATTCAACACTAGAGTGACTATAGCGCATCAATAAACTTGTTATTTTGGTTATGACGGCTGTCCGATCATTTCCCTCCAAATACGATCATTTGATGTCTGTGGTATGATAATCCTACATTTCCCAGCTGGCAACGCGGGTTCAGTGAGTTGTTGAGTTGGAGCCACTTTATAAACTGTGTGAAACTCTGTCTCTGACTCATTCTGCATTATTTGGCCCTTGTTGATAATTCAGCAGCTGTTCTACATGAAGAATGTTTTCCTGTGTGTCCGAGTGATGTTGGTGTTCAGCAGGAGGTGACAGATGTTGACACCGGGTCTGAGCCTCCTCTCGCTCCTTTCATTACAAACCAAGCCGCCATTTCTACTAATTCTCCACTTTGATTGACATCTTCATTTAATTCAACTCAATACTGATATTCAATACTTCACTTTCTCACAAGATCCCAGAAAAACACACCAACATTTTTCTCCTTGATGCAGTTTTTAAAAATCTTTTTTATATGTCTGTCACTCAGCGCCTGTTCTGTCTGAATGTCTGTACTTTTTGCAAATGTTAAATAAAAACTTTAATTGAAAAAAAACAAAACACATTCCAGTGTGTCCTCCTCCTCCTCCAGCTTCTTCTTCGTTGGTTTGGGCAGCTCCTCCTGCTCCATGCTGTCTCTCTGCAGAGCACCAACAGACCCAACACATATCTGCAGGGGCAGAGCGCCCTCTGGTGGCTGCACACACACACTGCACTCTTTGCTCTCGTCCTCCTGTGAGCTCAGCAGGTGAAACCAGGGCTGCAGGTTTTCAGGTCGTGGGTGGAAACAGTGAAATGTGACAGAAACAAAGAGCGTCAGTCAGATCTGTTAGCTCAGTGTGATAGAAGCCTGGTTAGTAGTCCGGAGGTTGCGGGTTCGAGTCTTCTTTGGCTTCAATTATTATAATAGTCCGGTTAAAAAGCTGAAAGTCACCAGCGTCCAGAGAAGAGGTCCAAATGTGAAGTGGACTCTGTAGTACGGTGGGTTCAGTATCTGACTGGCAGTCGGAGACATTAGGATGTTGGATTTGTTCTATTTGACTCTGTGAAGAGACGCAGACGTGGAAAATTCAACCTTTGGTCTGACAGACAGGAGGAGCCATGCCGGGACTCGAACCCGCAGCCTCTGTACATGAGCCGCCTGCTCTACCAACTGAGCTAAACGGCACACCGCTCTGAAAAGCTTTGAAAACAAAGTGTAGACTTCTAAGAGTTCATCCCACTGAGTTATATTGGGGCTCTGCTGGAGAAGCTCTGAACTTGTGCAGGTCACAGTGTTCACATCTCAGTCATCTGAAGAATGAATGAAGGTGCATTTATTCACTTTTTCTATTGTTGGTCTGTGTTCCAACAAGCCTCTGTGTGATTGGCTGCAGGTGTGTGTGAGGGACTTCAGGTTGTCCAGGGAGCTGATTGGAAGTCAGAGTTTCAGGGCGGCTCCTCCCAGTTCCTGTAGTCGTCCCTGACCACAAAGCTGTCGGGCGTTTTCAGCACTTTGCCACTTTATTATTGAGCCTTTGTTATTTTTGCTGGTAATCCTGAGATTCCTGGTCTTCCTGCTGAGTTGTTGTCAGTAGTTTTAACGGGGGGTTTGTTACGACCCTCATACATGTTTCTGTTTCAGTGACCCTCTGTGTGATTGGCTGCAGGTGTGTTTCCTGAGTCCAGGTTGTCCAGGGAGCTGATCCTGTTCCAGACTGCCAGCATGTTTGCTCGTGTTGCAACGTGTGTTTTTGAATAAAACCATTTCAGGATAAATGATGAAGCATCACGACATTCACATGTATAAAAATGTTTGTAGCATGCGGTCCAGGGTCACAGCATTGTTCAGGTGGCAGGAGACTCGACCCCCTCCAGCCCTGGTTTCACCTGCTGAGCTCACAGGAAGCAACAAGCAAAGAGTCTCTCAGAGGTTTCCACTCCTTCTTCTGAGCAGCAGCTTCAGAAAGAGTCCGGCTCTTCACACACTTTTACTGGACACGTCTCTTCTCTGAGCGCTTTCAAGGTTTCATTTCTAAGCGCTGGACTTCAAAAGCCAGCGAGCGTCCTGAGATCAAACTGTGAGCTGTAGAGTGTCCACCTGAGCTGCTGATCAGACAGGTGGACAGCAGCATTCAGCTCTGACTGTGTGTTTGTGTTTGTCTTGTTGATCCTGGAGAAACTGCATGACAATAAAGCTTTGACTGACTGATTGTTTGAATCAGCGAATTGAGGCGTTGGAACTCCAGTTGTTCAAAGAGAATCAGACTCCCCCACAGAAATGGAACGTTCCGGGGGCCGGCCGCTGCAGCAGCCAATCAAGCCGCCTGCAGCCTATAAAGCTGAGCTGCTGCCACACAGTCAGTCTTTGGTTCCTCAGTGTGGCGTGCGTACCTGCTCAGGTGAGTGATGTCATGATTTGGTGTTTAATGATCATTATGGTCGACTGTCACGTCTGATGCACTTCCAGTGTTGCTAAAGAGCACGTTGGTTAAATCAAACTAGAATTTACAGTCATGAATTTCCTTTGTAAAGTCACCAGTCTGAGTTTGTTACTAATTATTTCTGCTTGTTTCTTTTACAGGAAACCTAATGAACTGTTTCCAAATCATCACGCTCAATCTTCAATAAAATAACTGAACAGAACCTGAAGTCCTGAACTTTTGACTCTAACAGATCATCTGTGGTGGGTTAGTTTATCTGCCCCTCCAACAGTTTGCTCCACATTATATATTCATGAGTTGTTGTTCACAGCAGACGTCACCTGGACAGTCGACTCTAGTTGTAAACCACGTTTGACTGCACGTGAGCTTTATTCCACAATAATACTGCCTCACCGTATAGGGAGAGTTTTTACTCCACAACAGGCTGAGTCGCTCCTCTTTGTCCTCACAGAAGCTCAGATGAGCTGATTTCTTCTTCTGGTCCTGTGTGCAGGTGAACCTCTGGTCCAGCAGCTTCTTGCTGTAGTAGATCTGCCAGGCGAGCAGCTGCACAGCGATAACCATCAGCAGGTACGTGGGACACCAGGCTCAGCTGGCTCGTGTCACTTTCTACAGCCTGTAGTGTTTCTGTCTGATTCTGTCTGCATTTGGTTTGTTTCAGACGTTCAGAGGAAACGCAGCCCTGCACCATGAGAAGAGGGGCCGACCCCGGGACCAGGAACTTTAAAACCAGCTGTCGTCCAGCTGACGAGGCCTGAAGGACTCGCTGGTGAAAAGGTAGCAGTTGTGAAAATGGGTTTGAAAACCATCCTGTGATGAGGAACTAACTTATCTGTCAGATTCTTGTTGCAACAGTGAACATTAACTTTGTTTCTTCTTCTTCCAGGTGCGTCAGATCCTGAGAGGAAACTCACCGTTATGTCTTTTACACCAAATAACTTCCATACACATTAAACAAATTAACATTTAAACATGCTTAAAATGTAATATATCTAGAAGATAACACAGCAGCTTTTCACAATAAAATGTAGTTCAGCTGTTTGAACTCCTCGTCTTCTACAGGAACTGAGACCAAGATGACAACTCGTCTGGGGGAAAAGCCTTTTGTTAGAATGATTTTAAAATAACTTTCTATGTCAACTATGAATGCATTTCAAAGTATATACTTTGAAATGCATTCATCGTTGACAGTTATTTTAAAATCATTTTAACAAAGCTTTTTTTTTTTTTTTTTTCCCAGACCAGCAGTCATCTTGGTCTCAGTTCCTGTAGAAGACGAGGAGTTCAAACAGCTGAACTACATTTTATTGTGAAAAGCTGCTGTGTTCTAGATATTTTACATTTTTCAAGCATGTTTAAATGTTAATTTGTTTAATGTGTATGGAAGTTATTTGGTACTTGTAACACATTTCAATAAATTCACTAGAAGTCTGAATTTGTTTCCTTCTGTGCTTGTCTCAAATTCTGTATTCATGAGTTTTTACTACAAACAGTAAACTTCATTTGACTGCATGTTTGTCAGCTGTGACCTTTATTTCACTTTCTCAAACAATTAACACCAATTCATCAAATACTACATATCAAATTAGAAATAAAGCTATTTTCTGTTCCATAAAATGCATCAGACAAAAAGAATCAAACTGCACATTTCAACATTGTGGCTCAATAAAAACAACTGAATCAAACATGGTGTTTTTATTTCATGATGTCAGACAGGTACTAGCACTGGATGCTAAAGCTAAGCACAAAACACTTCTAAAAAGTAGCAAAAATGAGCATCTGAAACTGTGTTGGCTGCAGACCTATGAGGCAGGTGGATCTGATGTTTCTCACAGTCTCACTTCCCTCTGAGGGATGAGACTGGAACAGCAAAAAGAACGGACCTCATCTGGTCGGGTGAAGCGACCCGGTGCTGGAAGTCGCTGCCGGCTGTGCCCGTCGCTCTCGGACCCGCTCCAGAAGCCATAGAGGGAATCTGAAAGAAAAAACACGACAAGGTTAACACAAATGTTACATGTTCAGTCATAAAGCAGCAGGAAAACTAGTACAGACAAAAGGCTGGTTGACTCAACTGTTTCAATAATAAACTTTCAGTCGAACTCTTGCCTACTTATGTGTGTTTAAATCAAATGTACAAGCAGAGTGGAACAATAAAGTAGCAGAATATGGTACCTGAGGAACTCAAACCTGGTTAATTTCGTCACTGGCTGTTTGAGATTTAGACACAAACGAGTTTAATTTGTACCTGATTAAATGCAGACTTGCTGCACAGCTGCACTCAGTTACTTTCAATCAACGCTCATTAGCTAGCGTTGCTAAGCTAGCATGGAAAACGCTCGTCAGATACCTTCATTTGAAGCGTTCTTGACCCTCAATTTAACATTATATGAGTCCAAATGTTCACGTAAACACTCCATTTCACTCCGAGTGCCATCATTCTTCCATGAAACGGTTTGTTCACGGCACAACACAGCGGAGCTAACAAGCTAATGGCAGCTAGCTGTTAGTTAGCTACACGGACAGCAGTGTTAGCTCGGTTACTGTCGCTGGAGCGACATGCGAAGTATCCAGACAGCCGGTGAAAACATGGAACAGATGAATGAAGCACTTACTTTAGTTATCTGCTGCTCACACGAAGCGTCCGACCGTCAGCATGTCGGTGGACAAACAGAGAGCTGCTCGCTGACTGGGGCCATAGGAGACAGACCGGAAGTGTGACGTCTCAACCTCTGATTGGGCAAACGGCCTCACCTGGATTCAAACGAGCTTTATTGACAAATCGACCATTGACACTCAAGCAGCGTGTTGTTAAAATGCAAATGCTGCAAAGCAGATTATTTTCACACAAAGCATTTTAATCTTAGGAAAGTCTGAGTAACTGCAGGTTTGACTTTTAATTTAAAGTATTGTATTGGCCTTTATTGACAATTTAATTTAAGATATGAGAGGAAACAGGAGGAATGATATGCTGCAAAGGGCCCCAGACCGGGACTCGAACCCGGGTCCCCTGCAGAGGACAAAGCCTCTGTACATGGTGCACCTGCTCTACCAACTGAGCTAACAGATATCACGTCCTTTCTCTATAACTATGATCGGGTCACTTTGGGTCATTTATCACCAAAACAGGTAATTTTGGTTCTTACAGTGCATCAAAACTTTAATGAGGAACTGTGATGTTGTTTGATTGGATAATGTTCATTGCGTGCAGTTAGACAAATAAAGTTAGAGGCAAAGTGTGACAATAATGAAAATCAGGTCAAGTCAAATGTTTCTATTTCACCATTTAATGCTGTGCACCATCGTCCAAAGTACAGCAAAAAAAAAAAAGTACAGTTTGAAGAAATAAAGCACAAAATAAAACACAAACTAAAGTTCAGATTCAGACACCTGATGTCCAGGTAGCTCAGTGTGTTGGAGGACTGTCATGAAGTTCTGAGATTGTGAGTTTGATCCTTGAGTCAGTCTGAGTTTTGAAGACAGTTCTTCAGATAAAAGAGTCAAAAGCAGGACATTCAGGTATCTGATGAGTTGGTCTGGAGGTTGTGGGTTTGAATCTTGACTCTTTAAAGTTGCTGTTCAGAAGAACAAGTGAAAACCTCTGAGAGACTCTTTGTTCTCATTGTCCTGTTAGCTCAGCAGGGTGACACTTGGATTGGGAGGTTTGAGGTTTTAGTTTCAAGGCTTGATTCATTTGTTTTTGGGTGTTGCCGTTCAAAAGGGTGAAAGTAACAAAGTGCATCTGTCAGATCCTGTAGCTCAGGCTGATAGAGGCCTTGTCAGCAGTTCTGAGGTTGCAGGTTCAGTCCCTGGATAGTTCAGGTGATTTTTATAAACCTGATGTCCCAAACAAAGAGTGAAATCCTCTCAGAAACAAACTTCCATCTCCAGCTCATTAGCTCAGGAAGATAAAGTGCTTCTGTGAAGACTGAAGGTTGTGGGTTCAAACCATGACTAAGAGTTTGCTCTCATGTGACTCTGTGACTTTTGAAGTCCAAAACATATAAATGAAAACTTAAAAGAAGACATGTGTCCAATAAAAGCTCCTCACTCTTCATGAAGTTGCTGCTCAGAAGAAGGAGTAAAAACTTTTGAGAGAGTCTGAAGTCTTTGACTAAATGAAGAATATCTCTCATCAGCAGCTCCAGTCTCCTGGTGGTCTTCGGTCTTCCTCTGTGGGAGATTTAATTTAATTCCATCAAACTCTCCTGAGGTAGATGTTCAGGTAGCTCAGTGGTTTAGGGTGCTGTCATGAAGTTCTGAGATTCCAGGTTCAATTCTTGCCTTTGTGTGAATTCTGAAACTGTTCTTCAAATAAAAGCATCTGACTTTTTTATAAAGTTCCTGCTCAGAATGAGTGAAAACCTCTGAGAGACTCTTTGGTTGTTGCATCCTGTTAGCTCAGCAGGTGAAACCAGGGCTGGAAGTTCGGTAACTTGAATGATTTTTTTGAGTACTGAGGTTCAAAAGAGTGAAATCTGACAAAACTAAAAGCACTGGTCAGATCCAGTAGCTCAGGCTGATAGATGCCTGATCAGTAGTCCTGAGGTTGTGGGTTCAATCCCTGAGTAGTTCAGGTGCATTTTAAACCTGATGTCTACGTCAATAAAAAAGGGACAAACTTATTCAGGGCCTTCTTGTAAATTCGGCATGTGTTAGCTGGTTGTGGGTCGTGCTGCAGCGCCCTCAGTCTAACAGGAAGACTCCCAGTCTGAACTCGCCTCTCTGGGTGTTTACTCCTCACAGTTTACTTTCACTTTCTCTCAGGTGTGTTGCGCACCTGGATTGACCGTCTGAACCTCCAGCTGAAGGTAATGTAATGAATCTGACATGTTGGACTCGCTAACACAAGCTCTACTTTTCATTGTTACACCGGAAATAGAACAAAAAGTGAAGCTCGGCAGTTTATTTCTCCAAACTCACAAGTTTAAACTCGGAGCGTCCGGACACACGTCCGCCATTTTGTGTCGATACCTGCGGAGTGTAACAGGTGAAATAAGAGTTGAGATGGAGTTAGTTGGTCAGTGTTTGAACACAGAGTGGTTGTCACTGTGTAGCTCCACTTACTGATGACTGAAGGCAGCTTCTCCTGCCTGAATGAGCCTGTGGAGGAGGCCGAGACGAGCCGCCGCTCTCCCGCTGTCTGACGCACTAAACGCGGCTGCAGAGCAGCTGTTGGTGTCGGTGAATAATCTGTGGTTGTATTTACAGTCCAGGACTGATGAGGAGGCAGTAAGAGGACATCCAGGAGTCTGAAGCTTTATTTCATTAATACAAATAGAACTTCATCACTGAGCAGCAGTCAGCAGGAACACGTCGGCTCTCAGTGTTAGTACTTAAAGTAGGCCCGTTACGTCACTCGAGTATTTCTGCTCCTGATCACTTCTCAGAGGAAGAGATTCTAATTTTTACTTTGCAGATAAATGTTTTAAATAAACAACAGATGACCAGATTGACTCTTTTAGATTAAAAGATATCAGAGAAACGTGTGTTGACTCCGCCACAGCGTCATGACGTCATCTAGTGGACTGATCCAAGTCCAGCAGCTGATGTTCTGACAGGAGACGTGACGTCAGTGAGAGACGTCATAGCCTCTACAGACAAAACCCACCTGAACACACCTGAGACTTTCATATTTTACAATAACACAACAGGTTATTAGAACAATTTCTGCCTCTTGGTTAAATCAACTTGTCAGTATTTGTTTTTAATCAGTTATTTAACACTCCAAGCTGCACAGAAAGTCTCCACAGTCATGAACAGAAGGACAGTGACTGTTTTTATACCCTTTAAAATGTCATAATGTTTATATAGAAATGACATCAATAAAATTCAAAGTAAATATTCTAAAATACATAAGAGAGATCGTGACAAAAGTATTTTATTTTGAAGTCAAACTCAGACTGATGACATCACTGTCCTTCCTGCAGGTCAGTGAAGACAGGTCCTGGATCAGTCCACTGTCTCTTTTCTGTCACAAGACATTTTCACATTTGTCTCCAGATTTCACGTCACTGCTGTGAGCGACTTTATTAGTAGAGAACAGTAAAAAACAGAATACAAATGATTTAATGACATGATTTAGTTTTGGTTTGATGTCCTGCAGCAGCCATTTAGTGAAATATGTATTAATAGAGTCAGTGAGTTGTGGAATAATGTGCTCTGAGTTTAAATGTTAGAAGAGGAAGTCGACTTTCAGACATTTTGTCCTTCAAGAGTGTTTCTGAGCCAAAGGCTGATTTCAGTTGATGTGCAGATGAATGATTTGTGTTTCCTCTCCAGATGAAAGTGTGTGTGAGATGAGCAGCATGAATCAGTGTGAGGACAGAGAGGAGGGAGGCCCTCCCTCTAAAACCACTGGACCTGGACCTGGACCTGGACCTGGACCAGGACCAGGACCTGGACCTGGACCTGGACCAGGACCAGGACCAGGACCAGGACCTGGACCAGGACCAGGACCAGGACCAGGACCAGGACCTGGACCAGGACCTGGACCTGAGCCCAGCTGTGTGTCCTTCAAGAGTGACCGGTCAAATGATCATTTCATTAATTTTAAAGGACAACCAGCTCCTGCTGTAAAGAGGTGAGCTGTTAATAACATTAATATGTGACTGATTCATGTTTTAACTGTTATTTATTCAGATAAATTAGTTTAAACTTGTAATTCTTTTCATACACACACTACCAGTCAAAAGCTTGGACACACCCTCTCATTCAGTGTTTTTTCTTTATTTGTATTATTTTCTATATTGTAGATGAATACTGAAGACATCCGAACTATGAATGAACACATATGGAATTATGTAGTAAACAAAAGTGTTGCACAAACCAGAATATGTTTTGTGTTGTATATTCTTCACAGCAGCCTCCTTCTGCTCTGATGACAGCTTTGTACACTCTGGATATTCTCTCAGTCAGATTCATGAGTCCAGCAGTCTGTCGTTAAAGACACTAAATCTGCTCAGACATCCAACAACTTTCCTTCACATGATCACACATGGAGGGCAACACCTGTGTGGTAAGATGCGACCTGCTTGACATTTCGTAGTGTGGTTCATGTTTGCTAATTAAATGCCTAAAACCAGGGTTTTCCACCAGTGAATAAGGTTGTCTGATGCTATAAATACTTCTGTAGTTCTGGTTATTGCTTTAGTGTGAGTTGAATTTTGTGGATGTTCAGCTCTAACTGAGGAAGGAACAGTCGGCTGTGTTAGTGCTGTTGTTTTCTCAGCTAAGTCTACTTCTTTATGATGACTGCAAAGATTGTGATGTCATTTTGATCGATTTCCGACTTGACACCCCGAGTCAGGACAGATAGAAGAATTAAGTCAGACTGATTTCTCTTGTTAAATCCATGAATTTCATCAGCACAATAACCGAGAGATAGTTTGGTTGATATCATCACAGTCCCACAATGATATTGTGGTATTTTTTATCCATCATCCAGAAATTTGTTATCTGTAGTGAAATTCCTGATCAATAAAAGGCAGGATATCCATGCAAAGGTGAGAATACAGGTGGACTGTGTTGGTGCTGATGCACCTGACAGTTTGTTTTCTATCACTAACAGAAAAATCTGCTCAGAAGTTAATTTTATCCTGGTTTGGTCTATTTTATTAGAAGTGATGATCCACAGGCTGAAATCATTCAGCTTCATGTTTATTGAACTCTGTTGATCCTTTTCTTGTTGACAGCTGCTAGTTTCACCAACAGCTTCTGTGTCTAATGAATAAAATGTTAATTTCTGTCCCTTGTGGTCTTATCCTCTAACAGGAGACCAGCCTCTGCTGGACCTGAAGCTGAACCTGAGCCCAGCTGTGTTTCCTTCAGGAGCAACCGGTCAAAGGATTCACCTGTTAATTTTAAACGACAGCGTTTAGCTGACAGAAGGTAAGTTCTTGTGAGCATTAAAACATTTTGGACAGTCTGATATAAAATGTTCATATTTGCTCCTCATGATGTCGCTGCAGATTCTGGTTGGCATAATAATCTGATAATGTTAATGTTGTCATAGAGTGATGATGGAGGTTAGAACAGGATCAGTATTAAAGGACAGGTTCACATTATTTCTAGTCTGTCCCCAAACAACACTGCCGACCATATGTTCACTGAAACAATCACTGGTCCCTCCTGTGCACACGTGTCCTGAAACATCTCTTCTTATGTGTTATCAGTGGAAGTGATGGAGGAAAAAGTCCACAGTCTGTGTCCACTGTGTGAAAGTACACTGTGAAGTTCAGTGGACAGTTTAGCTCAACAGATGCAGAAGCAATTTGCTGGCAAAGGGAGTCAGAGCCACTGTAAATGCATGACTGCAAAAAGAAACACAGCAGCTGGAGAAACACAGGAGCGTTTTCACTGCAAGGCCTCCAGAACCAGTGTCCCTGGACGCCACTGGAACATAGCTGTACTACTACCACAGGGATTACATTCAAGAAACGCAGGAATCATCAATATAAGGAGGCTTTCTGCTGACACACAGCAAAACTGCAACCAGTGGAGTAAATGCTGCCACTTTATTTCTTTCAAATGTGCTCTGACATCTGGTTCTGCTTCTTGCTGTAACTGTTTTAACTGATTTTCATTTGTTCGTTCTCATTTTGTTCTCCTTTTTTGTCTTTCTGTTGTTTTTGAAACGTCTTTGAAACTGGAGATCATAAAAACAAGAGCAACCTCAATGGTTCTTTCAAGTTTTAATAAAGGTCACCCAAAGTGTATTCAGTAGTCTGGTCTGAGACTTATTCAACTAACTTTCTCCAGAACCTCTTAACACTCCAGTGTGGTGCTTTAATGTTAGAGGAAACATCTGATTCAATGATGTCATCAACACTTGAACTCAAAGGACCTTCAGCTTGTGTTTGTCTCTGAGTGGACAGACACAATGTGACTGATTCTTCATGATTCCTCCACAGAGTCGACCAGGAGAGCTCAGAGGTTCCCAGAGGTCCGTCTGTCCAGCAGCGTCAGACACACCTGGACTCCATATTTATGGTCTGTACATGAACAACAACTACTTTTACATCCAGTCTGTTCACAATAATCTCCATGCTGCACTTTACAGACCAGTGGTGAATCTGTCCAACATGGATCTGATGTTAAATGTTGTCATTCCCATAATATTCTGTTTCAGCTGCTGGAGGAGAACATTGTCACTTTTGTGAAGAACGAGCTGAAGAAGGTCCAGAAGGTTCTGAGTTCAGATTACCCAGAATGCTCAGAGAGTCAGAGTGAGGATGAGGAGGTGTTGGACGGTGAGGATGAAGAGAAGAGGAGGAGCAGCAGAGAGGCATTTCTGAAGATCACACTTCACTTCCTGAGGAGAATGAAGCAGGAGGAGCTGGCTGACTGTCTGCAGAGCAGTAAGAGGATTTCTCTAAACATTTAACATGATGGATCAATGAGACGTTTACTGAAGTCTGATGATGATGAATCTGTTTATATATACAATCTTTAGAGGAAGGAAATTGTGTTATTGTCTTTATAAATAACTTAGTGATCTTTTTTGTTGTGTGTTTATTTAGAAAGTCATTCTGCAGTTTGTCAGCATGAACTTAAATCTAACCTTCAGAAGAAGTTCCAGTGTGTGTTTGAGGGGATCGCTAAAGCAGGAAACCCAACCCTTTTGAATCAGATCTACACAGAGCTCTACATCACAGAGGGAGGGACTGCAGAGGTCAATGATGAACATGAGGTCAGACAGATTGAAACAGCATCCAGGAAACCACACAGACCAGAAACAACAGTCAGACAAGAAGACATCTTTAAAGCCTCACCTGGAAGAGACGAACCAATCAGAACATTGATGACAAAGGGAGTGGCTGGCATCGGGAAAACAGTCTTAACACAGAAGTTCACTCTGGACTGGGCTGAAGACAAAGACAACCAGGACATACAGTTCACATTTCCATTCACTTTCAGAGAGCTGAATGTGCTGAAAGAGAAACAGTTCAGCTTGGTGGAACTTGTTCATCACTTCTTCACTGAAACCAAAGAAATCTGCAGCTTTGAAGAGTTCCAGGTTGTTTTCATCTTTGACGGTCTGGATGAGTGTCGACTTCCTCTGGACTTCCACAACACTAAAATCCTCTCTGATGCCACAAAATCAGCCTCCATGAATGTGCTGCTGACAAACCTCATCAGGGGAAACCTGCTTCCCTCTGCTCGCCTCTGGATAACCACACGACCTGCAGCAGCCAATCAGATCCCTCCTGGGTGTGTTGACATGGTGACAGAGGTCAGAGGGTTCACTGACCCACAGAAGGAGGAGTACTTCAGGAAGAGATTCAGAGACGAGGAGCAGGCCAGCAGAATCATCTCCCACATCAAGACATCACGAAGCCTCCACATCATGTGCCACATCCCAGTCTTCTGCTGGATCACTGCTACAGTTCTGGAGGATGTGTTGAAGACCAGAGAGGGAGGAGAGCTGCCCAAGACCCTGACTGAGATGTACATCCACTTCCTGGTGGTTCAGGCCAAAGTGAAGAACGTCAAGTATGATGGAGGAGCTGAGACAGATCCACACTGGACTCCAGAGAGCAGGAAGATGATTGAGTCTCTGGGAAAACTGGCTTTTGATCAGCTGCAGAAAGGAAACCTGATCTTCTATGAATCAGACCTGACAGAGTGTGGCATCGATATCACAGCAGCCTCAGTGTACTCAGGAGTGTTCACACAGATCTTTAAAGAGGAGAGAGGACTGTACCAGGACAAGGTGTTCTGCTTCATCCATCTGAGTGTTCAGGAGTTTCTGGCTGCTCTTCATGTCCATCTGACATTCATCAACTTTGGAGTCAATCTGCTGGTAGAAGACAAGACAATCTACCATGAATCAGCGTTGACACAATACCTCCAGAGTGCTGTGGACGAGGCCTTAAAGAGTCATAATGGACACCTGGACTTGTTCCTCCGCTTCCTCCTGGGTCTTTCACTGAAGACCAATCACACACTTCTACGAGGTCTACCGACAGAGATGGGTAGCAGCTCAAAAACTAACAATTCGATAATTCAGTACATCAAGGAGAAGATCAGTGAGACTCTGTCTCCAGAGAGAAGCATCAATCTGTTCCACTGTCTGAATGAACTGAACGATCGTTCTCTAGTGGACGAGATCCAACAGTACCTGAGTTCAGGATGTCTCTCCACAGATAAACTGTCTCCTGCTCAGTGGTCAGCTCTGGTCTTCATCTTATTGTCATCAGAAAAAGATCTGGACGTGTTTGACCTGAAGAAATACTCTGCTTCAGAGGAGGCTCTTCTGAGGCTGCTGCCAGTGGTCAAAGCTTCCAAGAAAGTTCTGTACGTGTGGACGAGTTTTTTTCAGAATGCAGTAAATGTGCTGTTATTGACCCAAATAGAATTATTATTTTCTTGTTCTGTTCATTATTCTTTATCCAGACTGAGTGGCTGTAACCTCTCAGAGAGAAGCTGTGAAGCTCTGTCCTCAGTTCTCAGCTCCCAGTCCTCTAGTCTGAGAGAGCTGGACCTGAGTAACAACAACCTGCAGGATTCAGGAGTGAAGCGACTGTCTGCTGAACTGAAGAGTCCACACTGTGTCCTTGAAACTCTCAGGTCAGGATTCATCATGTATTTCATTATTTCATCTTATAAGTGCTCATCTACAATTGGAGCTGGTCTTGACCAGACATGGTAAATAAATAGACCACCAAAATAATTACATCTTTTCCTGATGGAAGCATTAACGCATTTTATATAAAATGTGGGTCTGGATTGTCATGAGGTTTGGTTCAGTCATTCATGCTCCCCTCGGGATGAACTGTAAATACTTTGATGATCCTCTGACTTTTCTTCTCGCTCCATCATCAGGTCATCATTTTAATCTGTACAATATGTTGGTTCATGACCAAATATTTACTTAACGAATGACATTTCCATCAGCTTCAGTTATACTCTGTGTTTAGTGCATTGATTAGTACATTTGTGAAAACTAAGATGATGACTATAATAAACGTTAAACCCTTAAACACAGATGTGCACTGAGTCATCAGGACCCTCAGCTGATGTGTGTTGTTTTGTGTGTCTGCAGGCTGTCAGGCTGTCTGATCACAGAGGAGGGCTGTACTTCTCTGGTCTCAGCTCTGGACTCCAACCCCTCCCATCTGAGAGAGCTGGACCTGAGCTACAATCATCCAGGAGACTCAGGAGTGAAGCAGCTGTCTGCTCGACTAGAGGATCCAGGCTGGAGACTGGACACTCTCAGGTAAGAAGAGTCCTGCTGCAGCCACAGACAGTCAATGTGAGACTGTATCTGGATTGTAGATGGTTCAGTGTGAGGAGGTCTGCTTTGTTTACTCCACCTTGTTAGATCCTGAGTTTGCCCCAGATGTTCTGTAAAGTTCAGTAGAAAAGGCAGCATAGCTTGAAGCCAAGAGATACAAGTGAAGAGAGGAAGATGAGAACAGGAGATGAAGATCAGCGACCAGGAGTCTGGGCACAAACACTAATGTTACACCTCTTTTTTCAGACTAGTTTAGTGCCTGTTCAAAATGTGCCTGTCTGATTTCTTGGCCTCTGGTTTTGCCTCTTGATGAACCGCTCATCCTTGGTCTCATCTGTCCATAGGATGTTCTTCCAGAACTGTAATGGCTGTTTTAGGTGTTTGGCAAATTCTAATCTGGTCTTCTTGTTTTTGAGGCTCACCAATGATTTACATCTTGTGGTGAACCCTCTGTATTCACTCTGGTGAAGTCTTGTTGACTTTGAAACACATACCTACCTCCTGGAGAGTGTTGTTGATCTGGCCAGCTGTTGTGAAGGGGTTTTTTCTTCTGTCGTCCACCACAGTCGTTTTCCGTGATCTTCCAGGTCTTTTGGTGTTGTTGAGCTCACCAGTGTATTCTTTCTTTTTAGGAATGTTCCGAACAGTTGTTTTGGCCACACCTTATGTTGCTATTTCTCCAATGGGGTTGTTTTGATTTTTCAGCCTAATGATGGCTTGCATCACTGACAGTGACAGCTCCTTGGATCTCATATTGGGGATAACATATTCCAAATGCAAATGGCACACCTGGAATCAACTCCAGACCTTTTACCTCCTTAATTGATGATGACATAATGAGGAAATAGCCCACACCTGTCCATGAAATAACTTTTGAGTCAATTGTCCCAATACTTTTGGTCCCTTAAAAAGTGGGAAGCACATATAGAAACACAGAAAATGTAATTCCTACACGGTTCACCTGATTTGGATGTAAATACCCTCAAATTAAAGCTGAAAGTCTGCAGTTAAAGCACACCTTTTTGAAGAGAGAGGAGAATTGTTTTCATGTCCCAACATTTATGGACCTGACTGTAGATCACTGAGGATGACGAACACTGAGATGCTTCGAGAATCTACTGTACTAGTCTTTATACTACAGTGTTCTTCTTCTTTTCTTGCTTTGGCCACATGTTTGTGTGACATCATGCCAATAAATACATTTTTAAATTTGGATTTGTAAGTAAATAAAATGATAAATGTACGTTGTGACTGCAGCCTGAGCTATGCAGTGAGAATAAACAGGACATGTAATATATATTTTAACAGAACAGATGTGCTCAAGTTTCCATGTGAAGAAATAAAGACTTCACTTCAGACGATCTCTGACTACTACATGAAATATCCTAAAACCTCCTCTGATGTCCTCCAGTGTCTCTGACCGTACTTCAGCTAATTACCCACCAGGGGGCGACACTGATCCATCACAGACCTGAGAGCACAGACGGAAGCTGTTTCTGTCTTAAACGTTGGTTGTTAAATTGAAACCTGTAATGTAGCCGGGCCCTAATCTTGTGTTTGCAGGAACATCAGGTTTACTAATGGATGAAGAGACATTTTCTGTCATTGTTTCTGCTTTAATGGCATCAAACATGACATGAAGTTCTCCTCACAGTAACTATTACTGCTGTAATATACATCAGATATCAATTCAGCACCAAACTATAGTCACATGAACATGTCAACACATGAAACCATGAAACTGTTTCTATCACAAACAGCTTCAGTGACACTTGTGAGGTTCTGGAGGGAAACAGTCTGGGAGTCTCTGTCACTTGGTTTTGTGGCAGAGGTCGGGAACCAACGTCCAATGTTTTCTGATTGATTTATTACGTATAAATTGTATTTGTGTCTTTGCACAGTAAAACAAAGCAGCAGAAACACAGCAAGAACAAAAAGCTGACTGTGCAGCTGAGATTCAGAAAAGCCCTCCAAGCTTCAAACAGGAATCGGACCTCAAAAGTTCTGACGTCCAAATCCAAAAGTCCTATAACATAGAAACATGAGCGCAAGTTGACATTGGATCAAACAGCAAGCGTCAGGTCGCCCACAGGAAACAGCAACAACATCCAATAAAATAAAGAGGAAGTGATAAATCCAACAAGAGGTTTGTGTGTGTTCTCAGATGTTGTCGTCCTCGTTCACACACACCAACATCCTGTGGCTCACTCTCAGTGTGTGAGGAGAGTGGCAGAGGTGAAGAGGTTCAGGGAGAACAGGGAGAAGCAGCCTGATGGACAGATTGTGTTTCTGTGTATGAGAGTCATGTCATGTCCATGTTTGCATGCTGAAAGAGGATGTGCTGCTCTGACCCCCCTCCTCCTTTCAGGGTGGAGCCTGCTGGAGTCCGATGGTTGACACCAGGTCTGAGGAAGTGTGAGTGTCTTTTTACTGTCATTCATCAGAACACTGTGACATCACTCATTCACATCTGTGATGTCATCATCACACTGATGACACATTAATAACTGCAGCTGTGTTGTGTCTTTTTCTCTCCATCAGATTCCTGTGAGCTCACAGTCGACACAAACACAGTCAGCAGAAACATCAAACTGTCTGACAACAACAGGAAGATGACACGTCTGAAGGAGGATCAGTCATATCCTGATCATCCAGAGAGGTTTGACCCCTATATTCAGCTGCTGTGTAGAACTGGTCTGACTGGTCGCTGTTACTGGGAGGTCAAGTGGAGAGGAAGAGTTTCTATATCAGTGAGTTACAGAAGAATCAGAAGGAGAGGAGACAGACAAGACTGTGTGTTTGGACGGAATGATCAGTCCTGGAGTCTGAGGTGCTCTGATGATGGTCGTTACTATGTCTGTCACAGTAACAGAGAAACAGTCCTCTCCTCCTCATCCTCCTTCTCCTCCTCCTCTGGTAGAGTAGCAGTGTATGTGGACTGTCCTGCTGGCACTCTGTCCTTCTACAGAGTCTCCTCTGACTCACTGATCCTCCTCCACACCTTCAACACCACATTCACTGAACCTCTTTATCCTGGATTTGGGCTCATCTGGTCCAGTTCTGGTTCCTCCTCAGTGAGTCTGTGTGGTGTTTAGTGTGCAGAGTCTCCTCCTGTCACAGAAACATTGTCAGTGCTGAACAGTTGAGTCTGTACAGGATCACAGTCACATCAATCTTTCAGCTTCTTGTAATAAATTCATCAACTTTGTACAAAATGATTCAGACTGATTGAAAAGATTCTTCATTTACATTTGAAACTTCTTCCATTAAATTGTGGAAATTGAAGTTCTGAGGTTGTGGGTTCAAGCCTGGAGTCAGAACCAGTAAGAAAGGAAGGACGAGTATCTGATGACGTCGCTTCCACTGTTAAAGTTGTGAGTTCAAATCCTCGAGGTTTTCAGACAATTATTTAGTGGTCAAAAGAAGAGAAACGCTCAAAGAAAGTGATTCATTTAAGACTGATTCATCAGCTCAGGATGGTGAAGTGATGCTGTTAAGTCTGAAGGTTGTGGGTTCAATTCCTGGGTAGTTCAGGTGATTTTAAACCTGATGTCCACAGAAATAAAACAGGGATCAGGTCATCATCTGTTTGTTAAGAATAAAGAGTGGTAGTAAATCCACAATCCTTTGCTGCAGTAAATAAAGAGCTGCCACACAGTTAAAGTGTCAGTACAACAGCACAACTACAGCAAACCTGTTTCTTCAACACGTCTGAATGTATTGATTTGTTATTGGATCAGCACACATGAGATCAGATCAGATGAGATGATTGAAACATGACAGATGTGTCAGGAGAGATGAAGAACCACAGACCTCCCCTCCATCACACACACACACACACACACACACACACACACTCAAACTAATAATAATAATAATGATAATAATAATAATAAATAATAATAACCATAATAAACTTTATTCATACAGCAGTATTCACAGTTAAAAAGGGCTTTACGAGGTTGAAACGTGATTAAAACATGTCAGAGTTGAGGCCGATAACAGCAGACATATATAAATAATACTATAAATAAAAAGCAATGTGGATGATAATAAAACAGACGAGACATGTTGAAATAAATCAGCGTGGTGGCAGCATTAATAAAAGACTTCCTGCTGATTTAAAAGATGTCAGTGATTGTGCCGCCTCAGAACAACACTGAACATTTCCCTCATTTGATTCCAGGACGACAAACAGTGAAATGTGACAGACTGAGATATATACAGACTGAACAGTGTGATATGAGCTCATTGGATACACAACAGCTGTGGTTTCTTTTCACCAGCAGAGGGCGGCAACGTCCTCCAGCTCCAGCAGAATAATGCTGAGTAAAGAGCCAGAAAACTCAGACAGTGCTGAGAAATACTTCAAGCTGAGGCTTCACACTAATATAGGATTTTTACTATAATAAACTTTATTTAAACACAGAGTTTACAAAGTGCTCTGACAGTCAAGCAAAATCAAGAATGTTACAGAATAAACGCTGAACAGTCAAAGCAAAAACGTTCAGCATGAGTCATTACAAAAGGAATAACAGAGATTAAAAAAAAGGCAAAATCACAGAAAAAGAAAGAAAAACGTGATGCAAATAAAGAGATAAATAAAAGAATAGGACCGATAAAAGACAATAAGAAGACGACATCACATCACAGGAATCAAGAGCAGATTTATGTATATAGAGTATATATTTCAAATATAAAATAAAATGAACGATCTCTTTGTTTTTACTTGTTTTTGGCAGTAAAAGTTAAATATCCCCACTGATCCATATTGACCGACCACCCCCCTGTATCTGCATGAAATGGTTTGGTCCTGCCTTAGCTCACTTATCAGTGACGTGTTTAGTTGCAGTCAGCACACGCGCCAAAACTACAGTGATCACAATGTTGCTTAAATCAAAATGTGGTTTTCTAAAAAGGAAAGAGAGGAAAGAGAGAGAGGAAAGACAAAGGAAAGGGTTTTCAATCTGTAACCCAGTTTTTCACCAAGAAAGGTGAGTAGCCTTCAGTGTGTGAGTGGTATTAACCTGTCGGCTTCATGTCCACAGTGAAATAAGACAACTACAGACTAGTGTTGGCCTCCATTTCATCAACGTTTAATCAGTGCAGGGAAACGTTTAGCAACATATTCATATGAAATCATTGTGCCAGTTAGCATCACTGCAGGGAGTCTGTGGGGATTTCTCTGACTCTCTTGCTCTTTTTACCAGCACAAAAAAGGAAATTAAACATTTATTAATGACAGAAATTCAAACACAAATATATTTTCTCACATAATGATCAATATGAAATAAATAAAAATTAAAAAAACAAAACAAAAAAAAAAACAACCTGCTGTCTGTACTGGATGCTGGACAGTTGGAAACAGTGAGTAGCACCTCAGCCTGCATGTAAGTTACAGACAATATTAAAATAATCCAGTTTGATGCATCATTTAGATTGAATTATGGAATCTACAAGAAGGAGGACAGTTGCAAGCCTTTAATTAGTTATATAAAGCTTTTGATGGGACAGTTAGGTCCTAGAGATGTGGAGACAACAGCTGTGCAGAGGGGCCCAACTGGATTTTTTGTCACGGGGCCCAAAATCAGCAGCCAAACCTGCCTGATGGAGCACATTTGAAGTCCTTCTAAATAAGTCTGACTAGCACTTAATCAGCATTGTAATCCACACAAACACTGTTGGACACTCCAGAAATGACTCTATCATTGTAGGTGCCACTCTCTGCATCTCACCCTAACAAACTGACATCACTGACTTTCCTGTTCTCACTAACCCAGAGATTAACTGACAATCAGGTATTTAGTGAAGTCAGTGTCATAATTATAGTGTTTATCTGGATTTTCTTTTTCTTTGTGTAACTTCTGATCTTGATGTTCTGTTCACGATTCTTGCTGAGCCAAGATAGAGACTGAGCCGATGCCCAGCTGGTTACTGAACCGCCCAGATGTTACCAACATTAATGAACTGACTCATGAACTCATTAAAACTCTGGATTGTACAAGTAGATTTGTGCTCTCAGGATCACATGTGAAGCAGCATCCTGAGACCTTCAGGGGGGATTTGAGGGTTTCAAAAATGTGACTGACCAGGTGGTCAAAACTCCTCTGTGGTCTCTCTTCTCCACCTCGTTCCCTCGGAGGCGTCTGCCGTCAAGTTTTTCTTCTCCGGGATTCTTTTGAGCCCGACAGCTGCTGAGAGCTGCCAGATGTATTTCCAGCAGGCCCAGAGAACTTCTCCTCACAGCAGCGATGCAAGATCCTGCTAGTATTCCAGATCAGTCAGCGCCGGAGCTGCGACGCAGAGCTGACCAGCTAACTACACAATCCAAAGAACAAGTTAGCACCGAGCTGCTGTCCCTGCAAAGGAAAGGACGGCCAGTTTCCTCCACCTGCTGTTTTTCATCAGACTGCTGCTTTATCTTCACTGTTTCACTTCAGTTTCAGCACAAATGAACAATAAATGATAAATATTATATATATGACTCGTTGTTTCCCAAATGATGAATCAAAACAGTCATGAAAGGATTAGAAGTGTTTCTCAGTAACTTCACATGTTGACACTGCAGTTATATAAATCAGAAACACATTGAATGGACTCATTTTGTTCATTCTGTTATTGAGCAACACAAACATTTTCTTAAAACAAATGAAAACACGTAGAAGCCGTGAGATTCTGACCAGTTTAGTGTAAAATCACTTGTTTTAAAAATCTCCTCAGAATGAGTTTTTATCCTGAAAAGATGCAGGACGCTGTTTTAAATAAGAAAACAAATAAAGGCTCAATATTATTGATTCATTTGAAGATTTGTGATGAAAATAAAACTTTAGCTTGTTGACGGAATGAAACAGTTTTGGATTCATGTATCAGTGTTGGGATCAGAACATATCAGGATGTGAGAGGAGATCCTCTTCACCTGAGGTGTTAACAGGAAGGCAGAGAGGACGACAGGACCACTGGAGGACACCATCACCACAAACATCAGAGGATCATTGTTTTGGGGAAGGCTTGTGAACAACTGTCATAAAGTATGTAACCAGTGTTGTGTTGTATAGAAGTCCAGACACTCTGTGGTTCTTGTCTCTGTGCTGCAGGTCTGAAAGAGTTCTGATTCATCACAGCCGGTCTGAAACTCTCCAGAGAATCAGCAGCTCTCAAACTTCATCGAGGACAATTTCCCTCACAGACTGTTATTGATGGAGGGGGAGGAAGCACAGGGTTGAGCACTAGGACCCAGCAGGCATCAGGGCGTGTACACAGAGTGTGAGAGCTCACCTGGGCTCCGCCTCCTGTGATGAAGCTCACCTGAGAGACCATCAGCAGCTGAGGACGGACTGTGTTTCCTCTCACCTGCTGCTGTCAGTCCTTTAAAGGTAAGATATGATTTAACTTTACAATAACATTCAGCTAACCAGCTAACATTCAGCTAACCAGCTAACATTGTGAGCAGAGTGAAGGATCAACAGTGTTGACGTCCTGTCAAAGACGTCTCTGTGTGTCCGTCCTGTCTCCTAACAGCACTCTGTAGCTCAGAGGTGACAGTCTGACAGCCTGCAGCTTCAGCTGGAGATGGAAAAGCAGCCAGTTCACTACTGAGGCTAATAAGTCAACAACATAAACTCACTAAACATTCAAACTGGACCTGAAGTGAATCACAGTCACAAACACTAACATGTAACTTCACTGTGTGTTTGACGAGGAGCTCATGTGGATCAACAGCTCCATGTGTTGTTAGTTGATGAACACTGTTTACATGTGAAACACTGTAACTTCATAAGACTGGATGTAAAATGACAGATGAGCTGTTTGGACATGTTGTTAATGTGGTTTAAAGGGTCAAGTGAAGGTAAATCTGCACTCACACACAGATGTTGGACTAATTATTAAAGTTTAATGTAACAGAGCAGCCGTTCAAGTTGTGAAGTTCAACAGGATTTATGAACCTTTTTACATGTTTTCTATAAATCAGACATTCAAATTCTCTGTCCAACTTGTTTCATTTTCTCTTCAGAGGAGCTGAGCAACACTGACACCAGTTTGAATGTCTGTTCCCTCGACCGTCACTGTGAAAACAACAGAAGTCAGAACTGAAGTCGTGCCAACAAACTAAGTCGACCTGTTTGTTAACTTGTCATCAGACATGGAGGTCAGAGAACATGAAATTATTCCAGCTTCTCTCTTTTGTTTAAACACTTCCTGAAACTATCACTCAAACACAAAGTGAGAACAGGTCTCTCCAGATGAAAGTGTGTGTGAGATGAGCAGCATGAATCAGTGTGAGGACAGAGAGGAGGGAGGCCCTCCCTCTAAAACCACTGGACCTGGACCTGGACCTGAGCCCAGCTGTGTGTCCATCAAGAGTGACCAATCAAATGATCGTTTCATTGATTTTAAAGAACAACCAGCTCCTGCTGTAAAGAGGTGAGCTGTTTATAACATTAATATGTGACTGATTCATGTTTTAACTGTGGAGAAAGATGTTTTCTGAAACCTGATGTTTATTTTCAGCTTCGTTCTTCTTCACTTAAAGTTATCTTCTCACTTTAGAAAGCTGCCCAATAGAACCAGTCTTCAACTCTTCATTTCACTTTATTGAATTAGTTTGGTCCAATATTCTCTGAAGGTTTATTCCTGATGTTTTCCACTATTTTATGGACAGAAGCTTCTGTGTCTGAAGACTAGAAAGTGAATTAACATCTCTGGTGGTCTTCTTCTCTGTCCAACAGGAGACCAGCCTCTACTGGACCTGGACCTGGACCTGGACCTGGACCTGGACCTGGACCTGGACCTGGACCTGAGCCCAGCTGTGTGTCCTTCAAGAGTGACTGGTCAAAGGGCATTATTACTGATTTCAAACAAGAACCTTCCTCAGACAGCCAGTAAGTTGTTGTCCTGTTGCTCTCTGGTGATGTTTGTCCTCATTAAATCCAGTCTGACCAGTTGTCCTGATGGTCTTCATGTTCTCAGAGTGATGATGGAGGTCAGAGCAGGATTAGTATTAAAGGACCAGTTCACATTTCTTCATGTCCGTCCCTCAACAACTCTGACAGGACAGAGTTCCTCCTGTGGACAAACAGCAGTGACTCACATCCTGCTGAAATCCTGCTGAAATCCGGACCTCATGGGGCCGGTACTGAAACCCATATGAAGAGTAAAAAAACTCAGTCAATTAGATATAAAAACTATAAAAACAAATAACTTATCTTCTGATCTCTAAATATAACTCAAACACTTGAGACAAAGATATGAACTGAAGGCAGAATATTGCAATATATGCAACAAAGAATACATTTTCACAAATACATCTAAAGTTACGTGGAGCACTTTGAAACTCAGACGCTAAGTATTTTTTCTTACTACAGCTCATGTCTACATGAATATAGCTTGTATTTACAAATGATGAATTCATTATTATCTTTATATTTAGGCCATTGTGTCGTTAATCACACAAAAGCAACACATTAAAAAGTCAAATTAGATATCAAAATCAACTGTGTAGGAAACACAAACCAATAACTTAGTTTTTAGGTGTCAGATTCAGATATATTGTGCATTACTATAGATAAAAAACCAAACGACATAATGAATCATTTTTTCATTCTCCAATGTTGGAATCTCTATTGAATACAAGTTTATTGAGACTCTTCGCCAGTTTGCACTGGACAGTTAGCATCCAGCTAGCTTGTGTTAGCATCCAGCTAGCTTGTGTTAGCTGTGTGTTGCTGTCCACAGTATTAAACGGGTCAATAAGAGCTGGAGGGACTAAACCAGACAAGCTGCTGAACCAACCCAGTAAACTGATTGACTGTTGATTCACAGTGGGATCAGCAGTACGACCAACACTGTGATGTCAGAGGAAACATCTGATTCAATGATGTCATCAACACTTGAACTCAAAGGACCTTCAGCTTGTGTTTGTCTCTGAGTGGACAGACACAATGTGACTGATTCTTCATGATTCCTCCACAGAGTCGACCAGGAGAGCTCAGAGGTTCCCAGAGGTCCGTCTGTCCAGCAGCATCAGACACACCTGGACTCCATATTTATGGTCTGTACATGAACAACAACTACTTTTACATCCAGTCTGTTCACAATAATCTCCATGCTGCACTTTACAGACCAGTGGTGAATCTGTCCAACATGGATCTGATGTTAAATGTTGTCATTCACATAATATTCTGTTTCAGCTGCTGGAGGAGAACATTGTGACTTTTGTGAAGAACGAGCTGAAGAAGGTCCAGAAGGTTCTGAGTTCAGATTACCCAGAATGCTCAGAGAGTCAGAGGGAGGATGAGGAGGTGTTGGACGGTGAGGATGAAGAGCAGAGGAGGAGCAGCAGAGAGGCATTTCTGAAGATCACACTTCACTTCCTGAGGAGAATGAAGCAGGAGGAGCTGGCTGACTGTCTGCAGAGCAGTAAGAGGATTTCTCTAAAGATTTAACATGATGGATCAACGAGACGTTTACTGAAGTCTGATGATGATGAATCTGTTTATATATGCAATCTTGAGCGGAAATTGTCATATTTTCTTTTTGAATAACTTAATGATCTTGTTTGTTGTGTGTTTATTTAGAACATCTTGCTGCAGTTTGTCAGCGTGAACTTAAATCTAACCTTCAGAAGAAGTTCCAGTGTGTGTTTGAGGGGATCGCTAAAGCAGGAAACCCAACCCTTCTGAATCAGATCTACACAGAGCTCTACATCACAGAGGGAGGGACTGCAGAGGTCAATGATGAACATGAGGTCAGACAGATTGAAACAGCATCCAGGAAACCACACAGACCAGAAACAACAGTCAGACAAGAAGACATCTTTAGAGCCTCACCTGGACGAGATGAACCAATCAGAACAGTGATGACAAAGGGAGTGGCTGGCATCGGGAAAACAGTCTTAACACAGAAGTTCACTCTGGACTGGGCTGAAGACAAAGCCAACCAGGACATACAGTTCACATTTCCATTCACTTTCAGAGAGCTGAATGTGCTGAAAGAGAAAAAGTTCAGCTTGGTGGAACTTGTTCATCACTTCTTCACTGAAACCAAAGAAATCTGCAGGTTTGAAGAGTTCCAGGTTGTGTTAATCTTTGACGGTCTGGATGAGTGTCGACTTCCTCTGGACTTCCACAACACTGAGATCCTGACTGATGTTAGAGAGTCCACCTCAGTGGATGTGCTGCTGACAAACCTCATCAGGGGAAACCTGCTTCCCTCTGCTCGCCTCTGGATAACCACACGACCTGCAGTAGCCAATCAGATCCCTCCTGAGTGTGTTGACATGGTGACAGAGGTCAGAGGGTTCACTGACCCACAGAAGGAGGAGTACTTCAGGAAGAGATTCAGAGATGAGGAGCAGGCCAGCAGAATCATCTCCCACATCAAGACATCACGAAGCCTCCACATCATGTGCCACATCCCAGTCTCCTGCTGGATCACTGCTACAGTTCTGGAGGATGTGTTGAAGACCAGAGAGGGAGGAGAGCTGCCCAAGACCCTGACTGAGATGTACATCCACTTCCTGGTGGTTCAGGCCAAAGTCAAGAAGGTCAAGTATGATGGAGGAGCTGAGACAGATCCACACTGGACTCCAGAGAGCAGGAAGATGATTGAGTCTCTGGGAAAACTGGCTTTTGATCAGCTGCAGAAAGGAAACCTGATCTTCTATGAATCAGACCTGACAGAGTGTGGCATCGATATCACAGCAGCCTCAGTGTACTCAGGAGTGTTCACACAGATCTTTAAAGAGGAGAGAGGACTGTACCAGGACAAGGTGTTCTGCTTCATCCATCTGAGTGTTCAAGAGTTTCTGGCTGCTCTTCATGTCCATCTGACGTTCATCAACTCTAGAGTCAATCTGCTGGCAACAAACAAACAAACAAAAGACCGTCGATCTGCAGAGAAACGTCTCTACCAGCGTGCTGTGGACGAGGCCTTACGGAGTCCAAATGGACACCTGGACTTGTTCCTCCGCTTCCTCCTGGGTCTTTCACTGCAGACCAATCAGACTCTCCTTAAAGGTCTGCTGACACGGACAGGAAGTATCTCACAGACAAATCAGAAAACAGTCGAGTACATGAAGAAGAAGATCAGTGAGAATCTGTCTCCAGAGAGAAGCATCAATCTGTTCCACTGTCTGAATGAACTGAACGATCGTTCTCTAGTGGAGGAGATCCAACAGTACCTGAGATCAGGACGTCTCTCCATAGATAAACTGTCTCCTGCTCAGTGGTCAGCTCTGGTCTTCATCTTACTGTCATCAGAAAAAGATCTGGACGTGTTTGACCTGAAGAAATACTCTGCTTCAGAGGAGGCTCTTCTGAGGCTGCTGCCAGTGGTCAAAGCCTCCAACAAAGTTCTGTAAGTGTGGAGAAGTTTCTACAGGATGCAGGAAATGTGCTGTTATTGACCGAAGAAGAAATTAATTTCTTGTTCTGCCGATTATTCTTTATCCAGGCTGAGTGGCTGTAACCTCTCAGAGAGAAGCTGTGAAGCTCTGTCCTCAGTTCTCAGCTCCCAGTCCTCTAGTCTGAGAGAGCTGGACCTGAGTAACAACAACCTGCAGGATTCAGGAGTGAAGCGGCTTTCTGCTGAACTGAAGAGTCCACACTGTGTCCTTGAAACTCTCAGGTCAGGATTCATTATTTTATTTCATCATTTCATATGACTGTACAATTGGAGCAGACCTAGACCAGGCATAGTAAAACACACATTAAAAAAATATATATATCATATGTCAGAGGATCACCAAAATAATTGCATTTCATCCTGATGGAAGCATGAATGCATTTTATATAAAATGTGGGTCCGTCAGTCTATTCTGCACTCTGGTCCTGATTTACTAATCTCAACAACCACTGGATGGATTATTATGAGTTTTGGTTCAGACATTCATGCTCCCCTCAGGATGAACTGTACATACTTTGGTGATCCTCTGACTTTTCTTCTAGCTCCATCATCAGGTCATCATTTTAATCTGTACAATATGTTGGTTTATGAACAAATATTTGCAAAACGAATGGCATTTACACCAGCTTCAGTTATACTCTGTTTTTAGCGCTGATTAATTAATTAGTGAAAAAGAAGAAGATGAATATAAAAAACGTTAAACCCTTTAACACAGATGTGCACTGAGTCATCAGGACCCTCAGCTGATGTGTGTTGTTTTGTGTGTCTGCAGGCTGTCAGGCTGTCTGATCACAGAGGAAGGCTGTACTTCTCTGGCCTCAGCTCTGGACTCCAACCCCTCCCATCTGAGAGAGCTGGACCTGAGTAACAACAACCTGCAGGATTCAGGAGTGAAGCAGCTTTCTGCTGAACTGAAGAGTCCACACTGTGTCCTTGAAACTCTCAGGTCAGGATTCATTACTTTATTTCATTATTTCATCTAACTGTACAATTGGAGCAGGTCTAAACCAGACAGGGTAAAAAGAAATAGTGAAAAAACTGATTTTATTTGTCAGAAGATCACCAAAATAATCACATCTCATCCTGATGGAAGCATGAATGCATTTTATAGAAAATGTGGGTCCGTCGGTCTATTCTGCACTTTGGTCCCGATTTACTAATCTCAACAACCACTGGATGGATTGTCATGAGGTTTGGTTCAGACATTCATGCTCCCCTCAGGATGAACTGTCATTACTTTGGTGATCCTCTGACTTTTCTTCTAGCTCCATCATCAGGTCATCATTTTAATCTGTACAATATGTCAGTTCATGAACAAATATCTGTAAAACTAATGGCATTTCCATCAGCTTCAGTTATATTCTGTGTTTAGTGCTGATTAATTAATTAGTGAAAAATAAGATGTTGACTAAAGTAAATGTTAAACCCTTAAACACAGATGTGCACTGAGTCATCAGGACCCTCAGCTGATGTGTGTTGTTTTGTGTGTCTGCAGGCTGTCAGGCTGTCTGATCACAGAGGAAGGCTGTACTTCTCTGGCCTCAGCTCTGGACTCCAACCCCTCCCATCTGAGAGAGCTGGACCTGAGTAACAACAACCTGCAGGATTCAGGAGTGAAGCGACTGTCTGCTGAACTGAAGAGTCCACACTGTGTCCTTGAAACTCTCAGGTCAGGATTCATTATTTTAATTCGTTATTTCTTGTACCTGTACAATTGGAGCAGGTCTAAACCAGACAGGGTAAAAAAATTAATGAAAAAATAAATTTCATATGTCAGAAGATCACCAAAATAATTACATCTCCACCTGATGGAAGCATGAATGCATTTTATATAAAATATGGATCCATCAGTCTATTCTGCACTTTGGTTCCGTGTTACTAATCTCAACAACCACTGGATGGATTGTCATGAGGTTTGGTTCAGACATTCATGCTCCCCTCAGGATGAACTGTCATTACTTTGGTGATCCTCTGACTTTTCTTCTTGCTCCATCATCAGATCATCATTTTAATCTGTACAATATGTTGGTTCATGACCAAATATTTGCAAAACTAATGACATTTCAATCAGCTTCAGTTATACTCTGTATTTCGTGCTAATTAATATAGTAGTGAAAACTAAGACGATGAATATAATAAACGTTAAACACAGATGTGCACTGAATGATTGAAAAGATGCAGCTTTTATTTTGTGGATTGCTGCAGTCTGATTATTGGAAGGACTTTCTGAATAAAAGGGGAATTTAAATGATGAAAAGTAGGTGACAGACACAATATTATATAATATCAGTTTTCATAGTAGCACAATTCACACAAAGCTCAGTGAACTCAGTACACACCTTGTTGTTTTAGTTCATATCTGCTGATGTAAAGAGCAAATACAGATCAGGCCTGTACAATAAAACACAACAACAACAGAGCAGCACTTCCTCACAACATGTGAAAAGTAGAAACATATCAGAGAAACACATGTTCAACATGTAATAGATTACATGTTCAACATGTAATAGATTACATGTTAAACATGTAATAGATTACATGTTCAACATGTAATAGATTGCACGTTAAACATGTAATAGATTACATGTTAAACATGTAATAGATTACAGAGGGTTTGTTGAGCCAGTAGATGGAGAAACATGAACAGTCCTACTAGTGGAGAACCCAAAGAGCTGTGATCCAGCAGCAGTCTATGTTCTGCTGCCACAAACTGAGGGACAGTGAGTGACAGTCAGCTGACAGTTGTTCATGTTATATGTGATGACACTTATTATTTAGTGTTGTGCTGTTATTGTCAGCTTTGGTTCAGCTTCTAGCTCCATCATCAGGTCATCATTTTAATCTGTACAATATGTTGATTCATGGCCAAATATTTGCAAAACAAATGGAGTTTCCATTTTCGGTTATACTCTGTGTTTAGATGTGCACTGAGTCATCAGGGCCCTCAGCTGATCTGTGATGTGTGTTGTTTTGTGTGTCTGCAGGCTGTCAGGCTGTCTGATCACAGAGGAAGGCTGTACTTCTCTGGCCTCAGCTCTGGACTCCAACCCCTCCCATCTGAGAGAGCTGGACCTGAGCTACAATCATCCAGGAGACTCAGGAGTGAAGCGGCTGTCTGCTCGACTGGAGGATCCAGGCTGGAGACTGGACACTCTCAGGTATGATGAGTTTTGCTGCAGCCACAGACAGTCAGTGTGAGACACTGTATCTTGATTGTAGATGGTTCAGTGTCCGGAGGTCTGTTGCATTTACTCCACCTCCGATTGTTCAGTTCAGTTCAGAAGAAAAGGCAGCATAGCTTGAAGCCAAGTGAGAAGAAGAGATGAAGCTCAGCGACCAGGAGGGTTTTAGCACAAACACTGAAGTTACACCTCTTTTTTCAGACTCGTTTAGTGCCTGTTCAAAATGTGCCTGTCTGAATTGTTGGCCTCTGGTTTCGCTGCTTGATGAACCGCTCATCCAAACTACTTAACACTCCACACTGATTGCAGAGAGTTATCAAAACATTAATATTAAATCTAATTTCCACCACGTCACCACTGTGTTAGGATATCAATAATAACAATAGAACCTCTGTTTAAGATGTCTGATCAGAAAATACTGAACCTCAAATTCAAAAGTTTTCTGTGACACAAATGAATTTTATCACTGAATGTCATAGAAACTCTTCCCCTGAACTGGAGAATCAGTGTTTTTGCCAAAGTGCTTGACTTTGAGCATGAAATGGTTCTGACATGGATCTTTATCTACACTGGAGTAATTACATTCTAAATCATCACTGACAGTGTGTTTGTGCCTCAGTGTGAAACGATTTACAGACTGTCTGTGGCATCAATTTAAAGTGAACAGAAAGTATAAAACAGTCCAATAACAACGTTAGATGACACAAGGTGGAACATTCCCATCATATCACCATAACAGCAGCAGTGCATAAATTAATTTAAGATGGTCTCAGTGTTGACCATTAACCAGTGTTGGTTACACTTATATCTATGTTGTGTTTTCATCTACTGTACTAGTCTTTACACTACAGTGTTCTTCTTCTTTTCTTGCTTTGGCCACATGTTTGTGTGACATCGTGCCAATAAAGACATTTTGAATTTAGAAATGTAAATAAAAAGATAAATGTACATTGTGAATGCAGCCTGAGCCATGCAGTGAGAATAAACAGGACATGTAATATATGTTTTAACAGAACAGATGTGCTCAAGTTTCTATGTGAAGAAATAAAGACTTCACTTCAGACGATCTCTGACTACGACATGAAATATTCTAAAACCTCCTCTGATGTCCTCCAGTGTCTCTGACCGTACTTCAGCTAATTACCCACCAGGGGGCGACACTGATCCATCACAGACCTGAGAGCACAGACGGAAGCTGTTTCTGTCTTAAACGTTGGTTGTTAAATTGAAACCTGTAATGGAGCCGGGCCCTAATCTTGTGTTTGCAGGAACATCAGGTTTACTAATGGATGAAGAGACATTTTCTGTCTTTGTTTCTGCTTTAATGGCATCAAACATGACATGAAGTTCTCCTCACAGTAACTATTACTGCTGTAATATACATCAGATGTGAATCCAGCACCAAACTATAGTCACATGAACATGTCAGCACATGAAACCATGAAACTGTTTCTATCACAAACAGCTTCAGTGACACTTGTGAGGTTCAGGAGGGAAACAGTCATTTGTGTCTTTGCACAGTAAAACAAAGCAGCAGAAACACAGCAAGAACAAAAAACAGACTGTGCAGCTGAGATTCAGAAAAGCCCTCCAAGCTTCAAACAGGAATCGGACCTCAAAAGTTCTGACATCCAAATCCAAAAGTCCTATAATATAGAAACATGAGCACAAGTTGACATTGGATCAAACAGCAAGCGTCAGGTCGCCCACAGGAAACAGCAACAACATCCAATAAAATAAAGAGGAAGTGATAAATCCAACGAGAGGTTTGTGTGTGTTCTCAGATGTTGTCGTCCTCTTTCACACACACCAACATCCTGTGGCTCACTCTCAGTGTGTGAGGAGAGTGGCAGAGGTGAAGAGGTTCAGGGAGAACAGGGAGAAGCAGCCTGATGGACAGATTGTGTTTCTGTGTATGAGAGTCATGTCATGTCCATGTTTGCATGCTGAAAGAGGATGTGCTGCTCTGACCCCCCTCCTCCTTTCAGGGTGGAGCCTGCTGGAGTCCGATGGTTGACACCAGGTCTGAGGAAGTGTGAGTGTCTTTTTACTGTCATTCATCAAAACACTGTGACATCACTCATTCACATCTGTGATGTCATCATCACACTGATGACACATTAATAACTGCAGCTGTGTTGTGTCTTTTTCTCTCCATCAGATTCCTGTGAGCTCACAGTCGACACAAACACAGTCAGCAAATACATCAAACTGTCTGACAACAACAGGAAGATGACACGTGTGAAGGAGGATCAGTCATATCCTGATCATCCAGAGAGGTTTGAGTCCTCTTACCCTCAGCTGCTGTGTAGAACTGGTCTGACTGGTCGCTGTTACTGGGAGGTCGAGTGGAGAGGAAGAGTTTCTATATCAGTGAGTTACAGAAGAATCAGAAGGAAAGGAGACAGTGAAGACTGTTTGTTTGGATGTAATGATCACTCCTGGAGTCTGTGGTGCTTTGCTGATGATTGTTACTCTGTCTGGCACAATAACAGAAGGACACTCCTCTCCTCCTCCTCCTCCTCCTCCTCCTCCTCCTCCTCCTCCTCCTCCTCCTCTGGTAGAGTAGCAGTGTATGTGAACTGTCCTGCTGGCACTCTGTCCTTCTACAGAGTCTCCTCTGACTCACTGATCCACCTCCACACCTTCAACACCACATTCACTCAACCTCTTTATCCTGGATTTGGACTCTACTGGTCCAGTTCTGGTTCCTCAGTGAGTCTGTGTGGTGTTTAGTGTGCAGAGTCTCCTCCTGTCACAGAAACATTGTCAGTGCTGAACACTTGAGTCTGTACAGGATCACAGTCACATCAATCTTTCAGCTTCTTGTAATAAATTCATCATCAACTTTGTACAAAATGATTCAAACTGATTGAAAAGATTCTTCATTTACATTTGAAACTTCTTCCATTAAATTGTGGGAATTGCGTTGACTTGTACTTTCTGTCATGTGTTGTTTTGAATTCTGGCTCTTGTTCCAATAAAATCCACAACTATCAGTGAAATGTAAGAAACAGAAAACATTGTTGAAGTCCGGCTGTATTTTCAGGATGTTTGTTGGATTTGAATCTCTTCTGTGAAAATAAACGGCTGTGAGAAAAGTCTGAGGTCATGGTTTTGAGTTTTGATTGAGTTTTGTGTTTGATTCTTATGAAACTTCCAGTTCTCGGGGGTTTGGTAGTGCGGTGTGTCTGTTCTTGGCTTGTAGCTCAGGTTACAGGTTCAACCTCTCCCTCCTCCAGAAGGACCTAGGATGGAAGCAGGGGATTATGGGATAGTGAGACCATCAGCAACTAAACTTCCATTGAAGTGTGAGGATCTGACAAAGTTTTAAATCAACTTTTAAGTGCTTAAGTGCATCAGAAGTGACAGTCGACCATAACGATCATTAAATAGAGACCCAGTGGACCAACAGCCCAACATATGTGATCCACAAGCCAACAGCAGCTCCCAGAATGTGTCCAAACCTAAAGTAGCATCACGTCCACCAACACCAAGTCATGACATCACTCACCTGAGCAGGTACGCACACCAGACTGAGGGATCAATAAGCAGTAATTATTAATGAAGCAGATTGGTTCAGCAGATTGAGCAGCACCTGGTGACAGAGGAGAGTAAAAACAACAGGCTGGAGTTGAAAAGAGCCTGAATCTTTATAAAGTTACTGTTAAGAAGGAATGAAAACCTCTGAGAGACTCTTTGGTTGTTGCGTCCTGTTAGCTCAGCAGGTGAAACCAGGGCTGGAAGTTTTGAGGTTGTGGGTTCAAGTCTTGATTGATCTTTTTTGAGTGTTGAGGTTCAAAAGAGTTAAATCTGACAGAAACAAAGAGCAGCAGTCAGATCTGTTAGCTCAGGCTGATAGAGGCCTGGTCAGTAGTCCTGAGGTTGTGGGTTTGAGTCTTGTTTGGGTTCAATTATTATAATCGTAAGACTGAAAAGCTGAAACTCAAAAACGTCCAGAGAAAAGGTTCCAACATGAAATACACTTTGTAGTATGGTGGGTTAAGTCACTGTCTGGCAGCAGGATAAATTAGGCTTTGAAGTTCTGGGTTCAATTCTTGATATTCAAAAGGTTGAAATGTGAGAGAAACAAAAGTCATCAGTCAGATCCAGTAATTCAGGCTTTGGGTCAGTCTGAGTTTTGAAAACCGCCCTTCAAATAAAAGAGTCTAAAGCTCCTGATTCTTTAAAATGTTGCTGCTCAGAAGAACGAGTGAAAACCTCTGAGAGACTCTGAAGTCTACAGCTAAACAGAGAATATGAAGGAGAAGGTTTCCACCTTTTAGAAACAGGTGAGCATCATCAAAGATTGTATAGTCTTGGGGTCTTAAGGAATCAGATTTGTGCCAAAAGAAACAAACACAACTTCTTAAATGTCAAACAAACAAAAGGAATTTAAGAGAACATACAACTAATTTTAAAAATAAAATGTATAGCTTGCAATCAAATATTTAGTCAGACAGTGTAAAGTATTGTTCTCCGACTCTTCTAATAAAGCATTATTTAGTTTAGGTTCCCTCTGCTTCTCTCTCTGCAGCTCTGTCTCATTTCCACTTTCTGACTTCGTGTTTGCCGTTTTGGGCGGGGCTTTATCAGCAGAGCGTTCTCATTGGCGGATTGGATTTTGACTGACACAGCTCAGTACCTATGCGCAGGCAGCAGGCGCGCTGAACGACTCTGGCTTTAAAACGGAGAGAAGAAGAAGAAGAAGACGACAATGAAGAACAACATATGTGTGTAAACTTACATTTCATTAGTTTTTGTGGTTCTTCATTGTCGTCATCATCTTTTTCTGCTTGTTCGTCGTTCAGTGCGCCAGCTGCCTGCACATAGGTACTGAGCTGTGTCAGTCAAAAACTAATCAGCCAATGGGGACGCTCTGCTGATAAAGCCTGCCCAAAACGGCAAACACGAAGTCAGAGACCGGAAACTAGGGCGGGTAAAATCGGTTCTTTTACGGATTCGAATCACTGTGAGTCACTCACTAAACTGAACCGGGTTGTGTGAGTCACTTGAGTCAGTGCTGCCTAATCACCATGGAAACGCAGTCCGAGCCCATCGTCTCTTTACCACTAACGTAGTAAAGAACACCATGCAATAAAACACTGTACAATCTTTGATGATGCTCACCTGTATCTAAAAGTTGGAAACCTTTTAGATACAGGTGATTTAAAACTTTGTCACATTGTCACACTTTAGTAACAGTTTAGTGGCTGATGGTTCATTGTCCCATAATGCCCTGCTTCCATCTGTGAGAAACCCTGGGAGGGGACTCGACCCCCTCCCACCCTGGTTTCACCTGCTGAGCTCACAGGAAGCAACAACCAAAGTTGGAGTTTTCATTTATAAGTGTTGGACTTCAGAAGTCAGTGAGTGTCATGAGATCAAACTGTGAGCTGTAGAGTGTCCACCTGAGCTGCTGATCAGACAGGTGGACACCTTCAACACTGACTGTGTGTTTATTGTGTTTGTGTTGTTGATCCCGGAGAAACATGATCTCATTTGTGTTGTACTACTTTTGTTGGTACAACTAATGACAATAAAGCTTTGATTTCTTGATTGATTGATTAATTGGTTGATTGATTGATTGAAGCAGTGTCCAGAATGAGGCGCTAGATTATAAGGAGCAAATCACCCACCTCCCCTCCCCCCCCATCATCTTGAATTCCCCCCCATCACCACCGATTCCCACTACCCCCCCACATGAATGGTTCATTCTGGGGGATGTGCAGCCAATCAAGCCACCTGGAGGCTATAAAGGTGAGCTGCTGCCATGCTATCAGTCTTTCATTCCTCAGTCTGGTGTGCGCACCTTCTCAGGTAAGTCGTGTCGTGACTTGGTGTTGGTTGACGTGATGCTACTTTAGGTTATTTTAAACATTTTGGGATTTGCTGTTGGTTTGTGGATCACATGTGTTGCTTTATTTAATTATAATTATGATGCTGCTAAAGAGAAACATTGGTTAAATCAAAGTATAATTTACATCATGCATTTCCTTTGTAAAGTCACCAGTCTGTTACTAATTATCTTGGTTTGTTTCTTTTATAGGAAACCACAACTAATGAACAGTTTCCAAATCATCATGCTCAATCTTCAATAAAAGAACTGAACAGAATCTGAAATCCTGAACTTTTCATTCTAACAGATCATCTATGGTGGTTAGTTTATCTGCACAGACAAGTTTTTCAGGAGCGCTGAAGTCAGCCGATCCTCCTCTACAAGATTTCTCAAAAGAATCTTTTTTTAATAAAGCAGTTTCCTGACTGTCTGACCTTACATCAAATCAATTCCTTCACAGGTGAGCTACTTGTCGACTTTGCATCTTCCTGATGCCTAACTCACCTCCAGATTATATATTCATCATGATTCTTTTGATACCAGACCATGTGAGACTGCAGGTGACCTTTATTTCAAACTAATCCATGCCTCACAGGCGACAGACAATGCAGTCTTATTTAAATGTATTTTTAATGTTAACACAACTTCCATGTTACAACTTATGAATGATGAAAAGGTCAGAAGGATTAAACTACAGATGGCTGGCAGCAGTCCAGGGACAGTTCCAATATAAATATAGAAGGTGACAATAGTTTTGTTCTGGAGTCGCTCCTCTTTGTTCACAGAACCTCAGATGAGTTTATTTCTTGTCCTGTGTGCTGGTGAACTTCTGGTCCAGCAGCTTCTTGCTGTAGATCTGCCAGAAGTGCACCTGCACAGCGTTAACTATCAGCAGGCACATGACCGAAACAGCCGAGAAGCCGCAGATAAGCAGTGTGACGCAGACGAGCCAGCTCCAAGAAGCAGAAGACTGTCGGGATGATGCTGCCACCTTGTGGGACACCAGGCTCAGCAGGCTTACTGTCACCTGAGAATGAAAAGACGAGTAAAATGTTTAAGATCTGTGTCACTTTCTAAAGCCTGTAATGTCTAATTCTGTCTGCATTTTGTTTCAGACGTTCAGCAGAAACGCAGCCCTGCACGATGAGAAGAGGGTCAGACCCCGGGACCAGCAACTTTAAAAACAGCGGCCGTCCAGCTGACGAGGCCTGAAGGACTCATGCTAATTTGTGTTGCTAACAGTGAACTATAACTTTGTTTCTTCTTCTTCCAGGTGCATCAGATCCAGAGAGGGAATTCACCGTTATGCCTTTTACACAAATAACTTCCATACACATTAAGCAAAAATAACATTTAAACATGCTTAAAATGTAGAATATGTCTAGAAGATAACGCAGCAGCTTTTCACAATAAAATGTAGTTCAGCTGTTTGAACCCCTCGTCTTCTACAGGAACTGAGATGACTACAAATCTGAAAAAAGCCTGTTTTTTTTTTTTTCTTAGAATAATTTTTAAAATAACTTTCAATATGTCAACTATGAATGCATTTCCAAGTTTAATATACTTGGAAATGCATTCATAGTCGACAGCTGAACTACATTTTATTGTGAAAAGCTGCTGCGTTATCTTCTAGACATATTCTACATTTTAAGCATGTTCAAATGTTAATTTTGTTTAATGGGTATGGAAGTTTTTTGGTACTTATAACATATTTCACTACTTTGATTTACTTATGCTGTGTTTGAAATTATATTCATGAGATTTCACTACAATAAACTTTTTGACTTTGAAGTGCTTTGTAACCTTTTTTGTCATACATACCTCACCATAAGGAGTTTTTACTCCATTCTTCAATAAAAACTGAATCAATATCATGGTTTATATTTCATGGATATAAAACAGCAAGCAATGAATGCTGAATAAAAGCTAAGGACACACTATTCATCTGCATTTCACTTTCATTAAACATTTCTACAAAGGTAGCAACAACTAGTTGACAAGAAAACGAGAAGTTTTTCCTCAGGATACAAAATTAGCAGTGTGAAAATAAAGCGTTAGTTGCTGTGGGATGAGACTGGAACAGCAAAAAGAACGGACCTCATCTGGTCGGGTGAAGCGACCCGGTGCTGGAAGTCGCTGCCGGCTGTGCCCGTCGCTCTCGGACCCGCTCCAGAAGCCATAGAGGGAATCTGAAAGAAAAAACACGACAAGGTTAACACAAATGTTACATGTTCAGTCATAAAGCAGTAGCTCAGACTGATAGAAGCCTGGTCAGCAGCCCTGAGGTTGCAGGTTCAATCCCTGGGTAGTTCAGAAGAGCAAAAAAGAGACAAACTTTTTCAGGCCCACATCTGTTTGTTGAGAATAAACAGATAGAAATACCCACAATCCTTTGCTGCAGCAATTAAAGAGCTGCCACACCAGGTGTGAATGTGTTGATTTCTTATTGGATCAGCACACATGAGATCAGATGAGTGAAATGTTTCTCCTCTGCTAACGTAGCTGAATATAAAATTCTACTTGTAAAAGTAACTGAGTACTTTTACTACAATTAGTCATCAAATGAATTTCTGCACTTGTAAAAATATTCTAATATGTGTCCAGGTGAAATTGCAAACAGTTAATATTGTTTTCATGCTGTATTAAAAGGAACCAGAACACGTGAACTGACATGTAGTGTGTTGATTTGACATGTGGACCTCCAGAACCTCGTTAGATTGTCCCCACACATTTTAGATGCTTCCTGTGGTCGTTAACGATCATTTACAACAATCAGAGAAGGTTTTTTTTACGACAGCAGAGGACAAACACGAACACCAACATATTGCAAGTCACATCAACAGCCAGGAGGCGGAGAGAGAGAGACAACTCCCAGACTCCCTTATGAAATCTCTCCATTTAGCGAGTTTTTGAGTTAGGAGACACTTTATAAACTCTGTGAAACGCTGTTTGTGACTGATTCTTCATTATTTGGGCCTTCTTATAAATTCGGCATGTGTTAGCTGGTTGTGGGTCGTGCTGCAGCGCCCTCAGTCTAACAGGAAGACTCCCAGTCTGAACTCGCCTTTCTGGCTGATTCCTCCTCACAGTTTAGTTTCACTTTCTCTTACAGGTGTGTCGCAGATAGTTTTCTCCGTCTGAACCTCCAGCTGAAGGTAATGTAATGAATCTGACATGTTGGACTCGCTAACACAAGCTCAACTTTTCACTGTTACACCGGAAACAGAACAAAAAGTGAAGCTCGGTTGTTTATTTCTCGACGAACTCGTTTAAGTTTAAACTCGAGACGACGGAGGAGAAACAACTGCTGTTAAGAATATCCGCCATTTACAGTCCAGGACTGATGAGGAGGCAGTAAGAGGACATCCAGGAGTCTGAAGCTTTATTTCATTAATACAAATAGAACTTCATCACTGAGCAGCAGTCAGCAGGAACACGTCGGCTCTCAGTGTTAGTACTTAAAGTAGGCCCGTTACGTCACTTGAGTATTTCTGCTCCTGATCACTTCTCAGAGGAAGAGATTCTAATTTTTACTTTGCAGATAAATGTTTTAAATAAACAACAGATGACTTTAGATTAAAAGATATCAGAGAAACCACAGCGTCATGACGTCATCTAGTGGACTGATCCAAGTCCAGCAGCTGATGTTCTGACCGGAGACGTGACGTCAGTGAGAGACGTCATAGCCTCTACAGACAAAACCCACCTGAACACACCTGAGACTTTCATATTTTATAATAACACAACAGGTTATTAGAACAATTTCTGCCTCTTGGTTTAATCAACTTGTCAGTATTTGTTTTTAATCAGTTATTTAACACTCCAAGCTGCACAGAAAGTCTCCACAGTCATGAACAGAAGGACAGTGACTGTTTTTATACCCTTTAAAATGTCATAATGTTTATAAAAAAATGACATCAATAAAATTCAATGTCAATATTCTAGAATATATAATGAGAGATTGTGACAAAAGTCTTTTATTTTGAAATGAAACATGATGACATCACTGTCCTTCCTGCAGATCAGTGAAGACAGGTCCTGGATCAGTCCACTGTCTCTTTTCTGTCACAAGACATTTTCACATTTGTCTCCAGATTTCACGTCACTGCTGTGAGCGACTTTATTAGTAGAGAACAGTAAAAAACAGAATACAAATGATTTAATGACATGATTTAGTTTTGGCTTGATGTCCTGCAGCAGCCATTTAGTGAAATATGCATTAATAGAGTCAGTGAGTTGTGGAATAATGTGCTCTGAGTTTAAATGTTAGAAGAGGAAGTCGACTTTCAGACATTTTGTCCTTCAAGAGTGTTTCTGAGCCAAAGGCTGATTTCAGTTGATGTGCAGATGAATGATTTGTGTTTCCTCTCCAGATGAAAGTGTGTGTGAGATGAGCAGCATGAATCAGTGTGAGGACAGAGAGGAGGGAGGCCCTCCCTCTAAAACCACTGGACCTGGACCTGGACCAGGACCTGGACCTGGACCTGAACCAGGACCAGGACCTGGACCTGAGCCCAGCTGTGTGTCCTTCAAGAGTGACTGGTCAAAGAATGAGATCCTTAACTTCAAACCAGAACCTTCCTCAGACAGCCAGTAAGTTGTTGTCCTGTTGCTCTCTGGTGATGTCTGTCCTCATTAAATCCAGTCTGACCAGTTGTCCTGATGGTCTTCATGTTCTCAGAGTGATGATGGAGGTCAGAGCAGGATTAGTATTAAAGGACAGGTTCACATTTCTTCATGTCCGTCCCTCAACAACTCTGACAGGACAGAGTTCCTCCTATGGACAAACAGCAGTGACTCACCTCCTGCTGAACTCTGACCTGCTGCTGAGGAGAGGAAGGGCTGTGTGTTATATCTGATGTTACAAGGGCCCGACCCAACTGGACTGAGACAAAGATAGGAACTGAAGGCAGAACATTTTACTGTTTTACAATATTTTTTATAAATGCAACAAATAATAAAGTGTTACAAATACGTCTAAAATTACGTGGAGCATTTTGAAACTCAGACTTTAAGTATTTTTTTTTACTGCAATTCGTGTCTACATGAGCTACATAGCTTATATTTACAAATGATTAATCCATTGTTATCTTTATGTTTAGGCCGTTGTGTCATTAATCACCCAAAAGCAACACACAAAAAAGTTAATAAATCACTTTTAGGTCACAAATCAGACTAGTTAAATATCAAAATCAAGTTTGTGCCAAAAGCAAACCTGTATTTTAGTTTTTTGGTATCAGATTAAAATTAATTGCAGAAACAATATAAACAAAACAAAAAGACACAATGAATCATTTTTTCATTCTCCAATGTTGGAATCTCAATTGAACACAAGTTTAATCAGACTCTTGACCAGTTTGCACTGGCATCCAGCTAGCTTGTGTTAGCATCCAGCTAGCTTGTGTTAGCATCCAGCTAGCTTGTGTTAGCTGTGTGTTGCTGTCCACAGTATTAAACGGGTCAATAAGAGCTGGAGGGACTAAACCAGACAAGCTGCTGAACCAACCCAGTAAACTGACTGACTGTTGATTAACAGTGGAATCAGCAGTACGACCAACACTGTGATGTCAGAGGAAACATCTGATTCAATGATGTCATCAACACTTGAACTCAAAGACCTTCAGCTTGTGTTTGTCTCTGAGTGGACAGACACAATGTGACTGATTCTTCATGATTCCTCCACAGAGTCGACCAGGAGAGCTCAGAGGTTCCCAGAGGTCCGTCTGTCCAGCAGCATCAGACACACCTGGACTCCATATTTATGGTCTGTACATGAACAACAACTACTTTTACATCCAGCCTGTTCACAATAATCTCCATGCTGCACTTTACAGACCAGTGGTGAATCTGTCCAACATGGATCGGATGTTAAATGTTGTCATTCACATAATATTCTGTTTCAGCTGCTGGAGGAGAACATTGTCACTTTTGTGAAGAACGAGCTGAAGAAGATCCAGAAGGTTCTGAGTTCAGATTACCCAGAATGCTCAGAGAGTCAGAGGGAGGATGAGGAGGTGTTGGACGGTGAGGATGAAGAGCAGAGGAGGAGCAGCAGAGAGGCATTTCTGAAGATCACACTTCACTTCCTGAGGAGAATGAAGCAGGAGGAGCTGGCTGACTGTCTGCAGAGCAGTAAGAGGATTTCTCTAAAGATTTAACATGATGGATCAATGAGACGATCACTGAAGTATGATGATGATAAACCTGTTTAAATATACAATCTTTAGGGGAAGGAAATTGTGTTATTGGCTTTATAAACAACTTCATGAACTTGTTTGTTGTGTGTTTATTCAGGGAGTTATTCGGGAGTTTGTCAGCGTGAACTTAAATCTAACCTTCAGAAGAAGTTCCAGTGTGTGTTTGAGGGGATCGCTAAAGCAGGAAACCCAACCTTTCTGAATCAGATCTACACAGAGCTCTACATCACAGAGGGAGGGACTGCAGAGGTCAATGATGAACATGAGGTCAGACAGATTGAAACAGCATCCAGGAAACCACACAGACCAGAAACAACAGTCAGACAAGAAGACATCTTTAAAGCCTCACCTGGAAGAGACGAACCAATCAGAACAGTGATGACAAAGGGAGTGGCTGGCATCGGGAAAACAGTCTTAACACAGAAGTTCACTCTGGACTGGGCTGAAGACAAAGACAACCAGGACATACAGTTCACATTTCCATTCACTTTCAGAGAGCTGAATGTGCTGAAAGAGAAAAAGTTCAGCTTGGTGGAACTTGTTCATCACTTCTTCACTGAAACCAAAGAAATCTGCAGGTTTGAAGAGTTCCAGGTTGTGTTCATCTTTGACGGTCTGGACGAGTGTCGACTTCCTCTGGACTTCCACAACACTGAGATCCTGACTGATGTTAGAGAGTCCACCTCAGTGGATGTGGTGCTGACAAACCTCATCAGGGGAAACCTGCTTCCCTCTGCTCGCCTCTGGATAACCACACGACCTGCAGCAGCCAATCAGATCCCTCCTGGGTGTGTTGACATGGTGACAGAGGTCAGAGGGTTCACTGACCCACAGAAGGAGGAGTACTTCAGGAAGAGATTCAGAGACGAGGAGCAGGCCAGCAGAATCATCTCCCACATCAAGACATCACGAAGCCTCCACATCATGTGCCACATCCCAGTCTTCTGCTGGATCACTGCTACAGTTCTGGAGGATGTGTTGAAGACCAGAGAGGGAGGAGAGCTGCCCAAGACCCTGACTGAGATGTACATCCACTTCCTGGTGGTTCAGGCCAAAGTGAAGAAGGTCAAGTATGATGGAGGAGCTGAGACAGATCCACACTGGACTCCAGAGAGCAGGAAGATGATTGAGTCTCTGGGAAAACTGGCTTTTGATCAGCTGCAGAAAGGAAACCTGATCTTCTATGAATCAGACCTGACAGAGTGTGGCATCGATATCAGAGCAGCCTCAGTGTACTCAGGAGTGTTCACACAGATCTTTAAAGAGGAGAGAGGACTGTACCAGGATAAGGTGTTCTGCTTCGTCCATCTGAGTGTTCAGGAGTTTCTGGCTGCTCTTCATGTCCACCTGACATTCATCAACTCTGGAGTCAGTCTGCTGGCAGAGGAACAAAAAGCAGACCGTCAATCTGAAGAGACATGTCTCTACCAGAATGCTGTGGACGAGGCCTTACAGAGTGCAAATGGACACCTGGACTTGTTCCTCCGCTTCCTTCTGGGTCTTTCACTGCAGACCAGTCAGACTCTCCTGCGAGGTCTGCAGACACAGACAGGAAGTAGCTCACAGACCAATCAGGAATCAGTCTGTTACATCAAGACTAAGTTTGAAGAGAATCTGTCTCCAGAGAGAAGCATCAATCTTTTCCACTGTCTGAATGAAATGAACGATCATTCTCTAGTGGAAGAGATCCAACAGTACCTGAGATCAGGACGTCTCTCCACAGATAAACTGTCTCCTGCTCAGTGGTCAGCTCTGGTCTTCATCTTACTGTCATCAGAAAAAGATCTGGACGTGTTTGACCTGAAGAAATACTCTGCTTCAGAGGAGGCTCTTCTGAGGCTGCTGCCAGTGGTCAAAGCCTCCAACAAAGCTCTGTAAGTGTGGAGAAGTTTCTTCAGCATCAGAATCAGAATCAAAAATCCTTTAATGTCCCGCAGACGGGGAAATTTGTTTGTCACAGCAACGACACAATATTACAAAAACAGAAACATATTACAAGAACAGGAACAATTTTAGAAATAAGCAATACAATTAGAAAGGGAAGAAATAGACATATATACGTATTTACATGAATGCAGTTAATGTGCTATTATTGACCCAAATAGAAATAATTGTCTCTTTCTGCTCATTATTCTTTATCCAGACTGAGTGGCTGTGACCTTTCAGAGAGAAGCTGTGAAGCTCTGTCCTCAATTCTCAGCTCCCAGTCCAGTAGTCTGAGAGAGCTGGACCTGAGTAACAACAACCTGCAGGATTCAGGAGTGAAGCTGCTGCTACCTGGACTGCTGAGTCCACACTGCAATCTGGGAAGTTTAAGGTCAGATGACTGTTTATTGTAAATCATTTATACATTTCTATAAACTCAGTCATCCATATGCTTTAATCAGCTTCTCTGAGTTCATGAATTCCAGGGGGGGTTTTTTGCTATCAAACTTGTTTTCTTTCAGTGTACCTTTCATTAATTCTGCTCCTGCACAATATAAACAATGAGTAAGGAGAACCCCAGGGTTCCCCCCAGTGTATTACAAGCCTGGCAGCCGGCCAGGCTTAAATTTCCCACCGCAAGGCTAAGCATTGTTTATTTTATTTCGTTATTTATTCAAAATACGTTTGTATACATCAGTTATAAAGTTGAGCCCTCTGGTTCACCTCTTGACCAGGTGTGCAGCGGCGTGACGTTGGCCACGGCTCGATTAGTCAGCTAGCATGGATTTAGCATGGATGTTTGTCCGTCGTCTGCTGCAGTGGCAGAGCAGCCTTCTCCATGCCAGCGGATTTAATCAAAATTAGTTAGTACAGCGGATAGCTGTACCTGACCAATTATGGTAAGTTTTGTGTTGCTTGTTTTGCAATATGTGAAAATATTAACAATATGCGCGCTAATTTCACAGTGGTTTAGTAGTAAAATGCTGCTGTTAAATTCAGTGTTAGATAAGCTCTGGCATAGCTATTTTGATAAAGTCAAAGGTTAAGTTTTAGGAATGTTATGACATGTCTGTTGCAGCCAGCGGGCAATGCAGGGATCCTCGGCCAGAGCTTTTCTTCTTCTTCTTCTTCTTCTGGGTTTTATGGCAGCCAGCATCCAAAAGTTGCATTACTGCCATCTATGGGACTAGCACCTTAGTCCACTATATCCTTCTATATAGACCAGTGTCTTTTAAGAATTTGAAAAAACACAGCTTTCCCCTTCTGCTTGACCCTACTTCTAAAATACTTTTCAGAGATACTTCTTCCAAGCCAATTTCTTGCAATTCTCTGAGTAGATCATGTCTTTGGAGGTCAAGAAATCAAAGCATGTTGCACTATCTGAGGTTCCTGACATGAACACAAGCCATAGAGCTTTTATTGAATCCCCTTGCACTACTTATAGCCACGATGTACTAAACGCTCATGTTGGGTCCACCATCACACCAGCATCAATATGGCAAGCAGAAGCAAATGTAAACAATTCCACATTGTTTCAAATGTAAATATATGTCACTGATTCTCATGAAATACAGTAGTTGGGTTGCACTGTTTTCATGTTTTAGGCTTGTTAATCGCTGCAGCATTCCAGCCAGTGATTAATATGGAGCATGAAGCCATAAATGCCTTCACTGGCCCCTAAAGCACATAATTGCCAACCAGTTAACTTTTAACACTGATTTAATGCAAGACAGTATGGAACCACTCTAAATTCATCATGAATCTGTTACCTATAGGGCACTGCCATCAGTCAGTTGCTGGCCTGTGTCAGGCCCCTGTCACCAAAAAAATGATTCACATGTTTCGCCGCTGGTAGGCCACCCTCCCAACCTACCACCGGGCTTAGCAAGTTTTTTTGGGGAAATCCTGCATCCCCATTTCCTGTCATATCTGTCAGCTGCCTTTTATGAAAAAATCCTCATACAATAAAGCAATGAAAAGGCAAACAAATACTAACAACTAACTAAACTAACTACTTTTTTAAATGGGTCCCCAGAAGAGAAGTTTGGGATACCCTTATACTGCATCACCACAATTCAACATTTTAAAATGCCATTTGTCTTTTATTTTTCTCTAGTATGATTAGCTGTGAACTGTCAAAGACAAGCTGTGAAGCTCTGTCCTCAGTTCTCAGCTCCCAGTCCTCAAGCCTGAGAGACCTGGACCTGAGTAACAACAAACTGCAGGATTCAGGAGTGAAGCATCTGTCTGTTGGACTGGAGAGTCCACAATGTCGACTTGAAACTCTCAGGTCAGATAGTTCACAGTTTGTCTCAAATTATTTCTGTTATTTCGTCAATGTTTGAATTCAGCCAGCTCTCTCTCTCTCTCTCTCTCTCTCTCTCTCTCTCTCTCTCTCTTTCTCATGTCAGAAACCATGCTAATTATTGTTGTTTAATGTCTGTTTAGTCCAGATATTAGTTTTGCCTTTTCATATCTCCCACACATTAGAGTAAAATAGAAAGTAAGTTCACATGTTCTACAATGATATTATAAATACGGTGTCACCTAATGTTTTTTTTTAATTGTGCACGCTCCAGACTTGGTGTCTGTAACATCTCAGAGAGGAGCTGTGAAGCTCTGTCTTCAGTTCTCAGCTCCCAGTCCTCTAGTCTGAGAGAACTGGACCTGAGTAACAACAACCTGCAGGATTCGGGAGTGGACCATCTGTCTGTTGGTCTGGAGAGTCCACAATGTCGACTTAAAACTCTCAGGTCAGATAGTTCATAGTTTGTATAAAAATATCTTTGTTACATCTTAAACATTTGAATTAAATTCTCTCTCTCATGTCAGAACACTTATGTTTTGAAACCCTACTACTTATTATTGTTTCATGTCTTTTTATTCCAGATTTAGTGGTGTTGATTTCTTATATCTCAGACATATCTGAATGAAACAGAAAGCAAGTGCTACAATGATGTTATAAATACTGTATCACCGCATGTCGTTTTTCACTGTTCACGCTCCAGGTTGAGTGTCTGTGACCTCTCAGAGAGAAGCTGTGACACTCTGTCCACAGTTCTCAGCTCCCAGTCCTTTAGTTTGACAGAGCTGGACCTGAGTAACAACAACCTGCAGGATTCAGGAGTGAAGCAACTTTCTGCTCAACTGAAGAGTCCACACTGTGTCCTTGAAACTCTCAGGTCAGGAATCATTATTTTATTTCGTTGTTACATGTAACTTTACAGTAGGAGCAGGTCTTGATCATGGTCCTAATATAGTTAAATTTTTTTAAGAGACCCAACATTTTAATTTGTACAAGATGTTGTATCAAACTAAATATTTGCAAAACTAATGGCACTTCCATCAGCATCAGTTAAACTCCATGTTTAGTGCTGATTAGTGAACTGGTGAAAACTACGAAGATGAATTTAATAAACGTTAAACCCTTAGATGTGCACTTAATATCAGGACCCTCAGCTGATCTGTGATGTGTGTTGTTTTGTGCGTCTGCAGGCTGTCAGGCTGTCTGATCACAGAGGAAGGCTGTACTTCTCTGGCATCAGCTCTGGACTCCAACCTCTCCCATCTGAGAGAGCTGGACCTGAGCTACAATTACCCAGGAGACTCAGGAGTGAAGCAGCTGTCTGCTCGACTGGAGGATCTAGGCTGGAGACTGGACACTCTCAGGTATGAAGAGTCCTGCTGCTTTGTTTACTTCACCTCCAGTTGTACAGTTCAGTTCAGGAGAAAAAGCTTCATAGCTTGAAGCCAAGAGTTACAAGTGAAGAGAGGAAGATGAGAAGAAGAGAAGAGAAAGAGAAGAAGAGAAAAGTGTCGCTGTTCGATTTCTTGGCCTCTGGTTTTGCTGCTTGATGAACCGCTCATCCAAACTACTTCACACTCCACACTGATTGCAGAGGGTTATCAAAACATTAACATTAAATCTAATTTCCACCACGGCACTGCAGTGTTATGATGTTAATTATAACAAAAGACACCCTGTTTCATATGTCTGACCAGAAAACACTAAACCACAAATTCAGCTACAACCTCAAAGATTTCTGTGACACATAAATTGATTTAATCACTGAATTTCATAGTTAATCTTTCTCTGAACTGTAGAATCAGTGTTTTTGTCAAAGTGTTTGACTTAAAATGGTTCTGACATGATCTTTATCAGCACTGGAGTAATTACATTCTAGATCATCATGTCATGTCATTATCCGTAACCGCTTATCCCTCTCCATGGGGTCACGGGGTGTTGCTGCTGGAGCCAATCCCAGCCTTGTCTCAGGGCGAGGGCAGGGTACTCCCTGGACAAGTCGCCAGCTCATCGCAGGGCCCTCACTGACGAGCAATGTGGGGTTCAATATCTTGCTCAAAGACACTTCGACATGCAGCCCAGCCTTGCCCTGAGCTGGGATTTGAACTAGCGACCTTTCGATCACTAGTCGACCTGCTCTACCCGCTGAGCTACATATTTTTCAAATATTCATTTGCTTGCCATTATAGATGCCGATACCGATAGTCTGGAAATTGCCTGATATTGGCCGATAATATTGGCTCACAACGTAGTCACCATATTGACCTGTTTCTTTGTGAAGCGAGAGACACAATGTTATATAATCAGTTTGCATAGTAGCACAATTCACATGAAGCTCGAACGAGCCCCGACATGAAATATTCTAAAACCTCCTCTGATGTCCTCCAGTGTCTCTGACCGTACTTCAGCTAATTACCCACCAGGTGGCGACACTGATCCATCACAGACCTGAGAGCACAGACGGAAGCTGTTTCTGTCTTAAATGTTGGTTGTTAAATTGAAACCTGTAAAGTAGCCGGGCCCTATCTTGTGTTTGCAGGAACATCAGGTTTACTAATGGATGAAGTGGATCAAGCACAAAAGTTCATCCTGTCCAAACTTTTGTCAGTCAGCCTGTCCAACAAACAAATCCTGCTGCTCATTAACACACTGAACAATAAGTGACTAAAGGGACAGACACTACGGATCAGTGGAGACAGGTTCTGGGTTTGAAACCTTCACTAAGTCACCGTGCCGAGTCTCCTTCACCCGTAGTGGCTCCGACCTGCTTTCTCTTCAGGTCTCAGTAATGTGGTGCTACCGGGCCATGTGAGATCAGCTCTGCACATCTTGGAGCTGTTTTCTTTCAACACTTTAATATGAAGTTTTGCCAAGGAAAAGTGCTCACTAACACAGATTTAGACAGATTTGTGAACAGTATTTGAGAGAAATGGTTGTGTATATAGAAAATGTTTTCGATCTTTGAGTTCAGCTTGTGAAAAATGGCAGCAAAAAGTAAAGTGTTGCATTTAGTTTATATCTTTGTTCAGTGTATATAGAAACATGAGCACAAGTTGACATTGGATCAAACAGCAAGCGTCAGGTCGCCCACAGGAAACAGCAACAACATCCAATAAAATAAAGAGGAAGTGATAAATCCAACAAGAGGCTTGTGTGTGTTCTCAGATGTTGTCGTCCTCTTTCACACACACCAACATCCTGTGGCTCACTCTCAGTGTGTGAGGAGAGTGGCAGAGGTGAAGAGGTTCAGGGAGAACAGGGAGAAGCAGCTTGATGGACAGATTGTGTTTCTGTGTATGAGAGTCATGTCATGTCCATGTTTGCATGCTGAAAGAGGATGTGCTGCTCTGACCCCCCTCCTCCTTTCAGGGTGGAGCCTGCTGGAGTCCGATGGTTGACACCAGGTCTGAGGAAGTGTGAGTGTCTTTTTACTGTCATTCATCAAAACACTGTGACATCACTCATTCACATCTGTGATGTCATTGTCACACTGATGACACATTAATAACTGTAGCTGTGTTGTGTCTTTTTCTCTCCGTCAGATTCCTGTGAGCTCACAGTCGACACAAACACAGTCAGCAGATACATCAAACTGTCTGACAACAACAGGAAGATGACATATGTGGAGGAGGATCACTCATATCCTGATCATCCAGAGAGGTTTGAGTCCAGGTGTCCTCAGCTGCTGTGTAGAACTGGTCTGACTGGTCGCTGTTACTGGGAGGTCGAGTGGAGAGGAAGTGTTTCTCTATCAGTGAGTTACGGAAGAATCAGAAGGAAAGGAGACAGTAAAGACTGTGTGTTTGGATGGAATGATCAGTCCTGGAGTCTGGAGTGCAATGAAGATAATGGTCGTTACTATGTCTGGCACAGTAAGAGAAAAACAGTCATCTCCTCCTCCTCCTCCTCCTCCTCCTCCTCCTCTGGTAGAGTAGCAGTGTATGTGGACTGTCATGCTGGCACTCTGTCCTTCTACAGAGTCTCCTCTGACTCACTGATCCACCTCCACACCTTCAACACCACATTCACTGAACCTCTTTATCCTGGATTTGGGTTCTTCGGGTCCAGTTGTGGTTCCTCAGTGAGTCTGTGTGGTGTTTAGTGTGCAGAGTCTCCTCCTGTCACAGAAACATTGTCAGTGCTGAACACTTGAGTCTGTACAGGATCACAGTCACATCAATCTTTCAGCTTCTTGTAATAAATTCATCATCAACTTTGTACAAAATGCTTCAAACTGATTGAAAAGATTTTTCATTTACATTTGAAACTTCTTCCATTAAATTGTGGAAATTGTGTTGACTTGTACTTTCTGTCATGTGTTGTTTTGAATTCTGGCTCTTGTTCCAGTAAAATCCACAACTATCAGTGAAATGTAAGAAACAGAAAACATCGACTCGTCTGCAGCTTTAATTGTAAAGAATCATTGTGAACAAAGTTGTAAATGGACAGTAAAATCTGATCAAATGTACTCGACACTCCACCTGAAACACTCTGACTTGTTTCATGTGTTTCTAATGATGAAACTAAAAGTTTGATGGTGTTGGTTAACACATGTAATTATGTCCGTAGTGACAGAGTCATAAACTGCACAACATCTCTTCATTTCTGTCTGATTATTATATGAGAAGAAAACACATTTGAATGACAATCATTGTGTTTCTCTCAGTGTTTTGTGGCTGTTGAAGTCCGGCTGTATTTTCAGGACATTTGTTGGATTTGAATCTGGTCCGTCAAACTAAACAGCTGTGAGAAAAGTCTTTCTCTGTCTGAGCCGGTTGGCTGAAGATGTTTGGAAGTCTGAGAGCCGGATGAAATACTGAAACACTTTCAGAGATCGCAAACTAAACTGTCCTGATGAAGTTTTTAAACAAGCGCTGAAGAGATTTGAGCTCATGTTTGATGCTTCTGAATGTTGATGTTCAGAGCAAAGAGTCCAAAACTTGTACAAATTGTTCCTTTTTGTTTAAATGTGACTTTGTTTGTGAAACGATCAGCTGACGAGTTTATAATCAGACTGAAAGATGTCGCACAGCGTCACTGAAATGTTTCTCCTCTGCTGAAGTAGCTGAATATAAAAGTCTACTTGTGTCCTCATCATGTTGTCTGTCAGTGTGGAAACTGTAAATAATTCATATTGTTTTCATGCTATATTAAAGGAACCAGAACACATGAAGTGACATGTAGTGTGTTGATTTGACATGTGGACCTCCAGAACCTCGTCAGATTGTCCCGACACATTTTAGATGCTTCCTGTGGTCGTTAACAATCATTTACAACAGTCTGACGACGTGTTGCAGAGACAGTGAGGTTTATACTGAACCAGTCTGTAAGAGGATGATGTCATTATTCTACAGACGCCACACTGTGACATCACTGTGACACCAGGACTTACTGCACAATGAGAAGTTAAAGTCCTCAGTGTTTCTGTTGTAAAATGAATGTGAACTTTTGAACACTCAGACAAAACACGACATCTGAAGACCAACAAGTAATCGATTACTTTAGAAAGTAACTGTGAGTGAATGTAAACTTCTTCAACAGGAATTCACAGGAAGCAGCTCGACTGACAAACACAGAAGATCAGCTGAAGATTTCATTCAGCGTGTTACTGATCTGACTTCTGTCACCAGACTCCCTTTAAAAAACACTAGATTTAGTGAGTTTTTGAGGTAAAACAATCTTTTAAACATTATGAAACTCTTTTGCTGACAGATTCTGATTCATTGTGTCCTTGTTGTAAATTCAGCATCAAATCAGAAGCTGAAGTTGTTTGTCTCCTTGTAAAAAGTGTCAGTTTGTGGCAGCATGTCTGTACCAGCCTGTCTGCTTCTGTGTCTAAAGTGCTAAAGTCTTACCTGCCAACATTGATCAGATGTTTGAACACACTGTTTACACTGATTTCACCATTTACACTCCATTTATGAAAGAAGAAACATGTCATTGATCTAAACATGTCACATGTTACAAAGACGCTAAACAGGAAAAATATAGGCGACTTCTCTGTCACCAGACTCCCTTAACAAATGTGTCAGTTTAGTACAGTGTCGCCAGGTGATCGATAATTATCTTATTTGTACGATAATTTTGCCCTCTGTACGATGTACGATCAATAATCCCAAAAAAGGCCAAATATCCGATAATTTGACCATTCCGTGAATGTGTGGTTGTCTGTCGGAGTTTTTTTGTGAACCCTGAAGGCATCTGTTTCCATGTGACAAGTTTCCAGCCAATCGTGCTTTTCTAAATGTGAGCTACGAGTGACGTGCATGCGTTTGCCTCAGAACAACGGTCATGATTGGCTGAATAGTCCGCTATGCCCGCCCCCCATGAGCGAGGGAAAGAAGAAAAACAAAGAAGAGAAGAAGAAGCAGAGCCGGTCTGGAAGAAGCGCGGAAAAGAAACTGAGAGAACCTGGAGAAGGAGGAGGAGGAGGAGAGGCTGAGAAGACGGCGGGGCAGAGTCGAAGTGAGCAGCATCGCCTACAAACTATAGAAAAGAGCGGGAGAGCCAGTTCGCCGGCTGGTTGAGACCTGCTGCAGGCTCGGAAAGCAAAGCTGTCTGCCGGTGCTGAAGACAGAGCTGGTGGCCCAATGAACTGTATTAAATAACACAGAGAGTGTGAAGATGGCAGGTGGATATGCCGGTTTGAAGCCAACAACCACAATGCTGCGGTCCATGACAACATGAGATGTAAACAGTAAGAGGACTGCCCCCACCCAGCAGGGTGCAGCAGACTCAGACAGGGACTCACAGCTGGAGACTGAACCTGAAGGTGAGCAGCATTCATTATTTAATGAGCCAGCTGATGGCCTGAACTGTTTCATGCACATGATGAACAGGGTTCTAGTCATCTGCCATGTAATGTAATATGTCATTAATCTAAACAGTAGTCTGCTCTCCGCTCTTCTTCATTTGATTCAGAAAACTGCCAAAGGCGGAGACGTGACGTGACGCAGCCCGGACAGCTGATGGAGACCGAGGCGATCAGGGCTACACACCACTTAGTGTTTGTCCACATTAGATGTTGGACTTTTGCTTCACTCGGAACAAACACCTGTAGCCCTTGGCCTGTTGTCTGCTGTGCTTCCCTCTTTTCCAGGTTATTATACAGCAGGTTATATATGCACTTTATTTGAAGTTATAAGCTGTTAAATGCTGTTTTTGTTGATTTTATGAGTTGTTGTCATTTTTGAGGACAGAGACATGTTGTAGCTCTGAAAATAAAATGTAATATGTGAAGCCAGATCTTTATTTTCTTGTCAGTTATCATGAATACTGTTTCTCTTTGTCTCTCTGCCTGTTAGACGCTATTCAACACTAGAGTGACTATAGCGCATCAATAAACTTGTTATTTTGGTTATGACGGCTGTCCGATCATTTCCCTCCAAATACGATCATTTGATGTCTGTGGTATGATAATCCTACATTTCCCAGCTGGCAACGCGGGTTCAGTGAGTTGTTGAGTTGGAGCCACTTTATAAACTGTGTGAAACTCTGTCTCTGACTCATTCTGCATTATTTGGCCCTTGTTGATAATTCAGCAGCTGTTCTACATGAAGAATGTTTTCCTGTGTGTCCGAGTGATGTTGGTGTTCAGCAGGAGGTGACAGATGTTGACACCGGGTCTGAGCCTCCTCTCGCTCCTTTCATTACAAACCAAGCCGCCATTTCTACTAATTCTCCACTTTGATTGACATCTTCATTTAATTCAACTCAATACTGATATTCAATACTTCACTTTCTCACAAGATCCCAGAAAAACACACCAACATTTTTCTCCTTGATGCAGTTTTTAAAAATCTTTTTTATATGTCTGTCACTCAGCGCCTGTTCTGTCTGAATGTCTGTACTTTTTGCAAATGTTAAATAAAAACTTTAATTGAAAAAAAACAAAACACATTCCAGTGTGTCCTCCTCCTCCTCCAGCTTCTTCTTCGTTGGTTTGGGCAGCTCCTCCTGCTCCATGCTGTCTCTCTGCAGAGCACCAACAGACCCAACACATATCTGCAGGGGCAGAGCGCCCTCTGGTGGCTGCACACACACACTGCACTCTTTGCTCTCGTCCTCCTGTGAGCTCAGCAGGTGAAACCAGGGCTGCAGGTTTTCAGGTCGTGGGTGGAAACAGTGAAATGTGACAGAAACAAAGAGCGTCAGTCAGATCTGTTAGCTCAGTGTGATAGAAGCCTGGTTAGTAGTCCGGAGGTTGCGGGTTCGAGTCTTCTTTGGTTTCAATTATTATAATAGTCCGATTAAAAAGCTGAAAGTCACCAGCGTCCAGAGAAGAGGACTCTGTAGTACGGTGGGTTCAGTATCTGACTGGCAATCGGAGACATTAGGATGTTGGATTTGTTCTATTTGACTCTGTGAAGAGACGCAGACGTGGAAAATTCAACCTTTGGTCTGACAGACAGGAGGAGCCATGCCGGGACTCGAACCCGCAGCCTCTGTACATGAGCCGCCTGCTCTACCAACTGAGCTAAACGGCACACCGCTCTGAAAAGCCTTGAAAACAAAGTCTAGACCTCTAAGAGTTCATCCCACTGAGTTGTATTGGGGCTCTGCTGGAGAAGCTCTGAACTTGTGCAGGTCACAGTGTTCACATCTCAGTCATCTGAAGAATGAATGAAGGTGCATTTATTCACTTTTTCTATTGTTGGTCTGTGTTCCAACAAGCCTCTGTGTGATTGGCTGCAGGTGTGTTTGAGGGACTTCAGGTTGTCCAGGGAGCTGATTGGAAGTCAGAGTTTCAGGGCGGCTCCTCCCAGTTCCTGTAGTCGTCCCTGACCGCAAAGCTGTCGGGCGTTTTCAACACTTTGCCACTTTATTATTGAGCCTTTGTTATTTTTGCTGGTAATCCTGAGATTCCTGGTCTTCCTGCTGAGTTGTTGTCAGTAGTTTTAACGGGGGGTTTGTTACGACCCTCATACATGTTTCTGTTTCAGTGACCCTCTGTGTGATTGGCTGCAGGTGTGTTTCCTGAGTCCAGGTTGTCCAGGGAGCTGATCCTGTTCCAGACTGCCAGCATGTTTGCTCGTGTTGCAACGTGTGTTTTTGAATAAAACCATTTCAGGATAAATTATGAAGCCTTACGACATTCACATGTATAAAATGTTTGTAGCGTGCGGTCCAGGGTCACAGCATTGTTCAGGTGGCAGGAGACTCGACCCCCTCCAGCCCTGGTTTCACCTGCTGAGCTCACAGGAAGCAACAAGCAAAGAGTCTCTCAGAGGTTTCCACTCCTTCTTCTGAGCAGCAGCTTCAGAAAGAGTCCGGCTCTTCACACACTTTTACTGGACACGTCTCTTCTCTGAGCGCTTTCAAGGTTTCATTTCTAAGCGCTGGACTTCAAAAGCCAGCGAGCGTCCTGAGATCAAACTGTGAGCTGTAGAGTGTCCACCTGAGCTGCTGATCAGACAGGTGGACAGCAGCATTCAGCTCTGACTGTGTGTTTGTGTTTGTCTTGTTGATCCTGGAGAAACTGCATGACAATAAAGCTTTGACTGACTGATTGTTTGAATCAGTGAATTGAGGCGTTGGAACTCGACTTGTTCAAAGAGAATCAGACTCCCCCACAGAAATGGAACGTTCCGGGGGCCGGCCGCTGCAGCAGCCAATCAAGCCGCCTGCAGCCTATAAAGCTGAGCTGCTGCCACACAGTCAGTCTTTGGTTCCTCAGTGTGGCGTGCCTACCTGCTCAGGTGAGTGATGTCATGACTTGGTGTTGGTGGACGTGATGCTACTTTAGGTTTGGACACATTCTGGGAGCTGCTGTTGGCTTGTGGATCACATCTGTTGGGCTGTTGGTCCACTGGGTCTCTATTTAATGATCATTATGGTCGACTGTCATGTCTGATGCACTTCCAGTGTTGCTAAAGAGCACGTTGGTTAAATCAAACTAGAATTTACAGTCATGAATTTCCTTTGTAAAGTCACCAGTCTGAGTTAGTTACTAATTATTTCTGTTCTTTTACAGGAAACCTAATGAACCGTTTCCAAATCATCACGCTCAATCTTCAATAAAATAACTGAACAGAACCTGAAATCCTGAACTTTTGACTCTAACAGATCATCTATGGTGGGTTAGTTTATCTGCACATTCAACAGTTTGCTCCACATTATATATTCATGAGTTGCTGTTCACAGCAGACGTCACCTGGACAGTCGACTCTAGTTGTAAACCACGTTTGACTGCACATGAGCTTTATTCCACAATAATACTGCCTCACCGTATAGGGAGAGTTTTTACTCCACAACAGGAGTTGCTCCTCTTTGTCCTCACAGAAGCTGAGATGAGCTGATTTCTTCTTCTGGTCCTGTGTGCAGGTGAATCTCTGGTCCAGCAGCTTCTTGCTGTAGTAGATCTGCCAGGCGAGCAGCTGCACAGCGATAACCATCAGCAGGTACGTGGGACACCAGGCTCAGCTGGCTCGTGTCACTTTCTACAGCCTGTAGTGTTTCTGTCTGATTCTGTCTGCATTTGATTTGTTTCAGACGTTCAGAGGAAACGCAGCCCTGCACCATGAGAAGAGGGGCCGACCCCGGGACCAGGAACTTTAAAACCAGCTGCCGTCCAGCTGACGAGGCCTGAAGGACTCGCTGGTGAAAAGGTAGCAGTTGTGAAAAAAGGTGAAAAAACTTTGTTATCTGTCAGATTCTTGTTGCTAACAGTCGACTTTAACTTTGTTTCTTCTTCTTCCAGGTGCGTCAGATCCTGAGAGGGAACTCACCGTTATGTCTTTTACACCAAATAACTTCTATAAACATTAAACACATTAACAATTACACATGCTTAAAATGTAGAATGTGTAGAAGATAACACAGCAGCCTTTCACAATAAAAAGTAGTTCAGCTGTTTGAACTCCTCGTCTTCTACAGGAACTGAGACCAAGATGGAAAAAGTCTGTTTTCTTTGTTCACTTTCAATATGTCGACTATTAATGCATTTCCAAGTATAACAGTGTTGTACTTGGAAATGCATTAATGGTTGACATATTGAAAGTTACTTTAAAATCATTCTAACAAAGAAAACAGACTTTTTCCATCTTGGTCTCAGTTCCTGTAGAAGACGAGGAGTTCAAACAGCTGAACTACATTTTATTGTGAAAGGCTGCTGTTTTATCTTCTACACATATTCTACATTTTTCAAGCATGTTTAATGTGTATGGAAGTTATTTGGTACTTGTAACATATTTCAATAAATTCACTAAAAGTCTGAATTTGTTTCCTGTGTTTGTCTCCAATTCTGTATTCATGAGTTGTTTTCACTGCAGACGACAGTAAACTTCATTTGACTGCATGTTCTTTGTCAGCTGTGACCTTTATTTCACTTTGTCATTAAACAATTAACACATCAACTCTTAAATGCTACAATATTTTGGATCAAATAAAAAGCTAATTTGTCACATTTCCATGAAATGCATCAGACAAAAGGATCAAACTGCACATTTCAACATTGTGGCTCAATAAAAACAACTGAATCAAATATGGTGTTTTTTTATTTCATGATATCAGACAGGTACTAGCACTGGATGCTAAAGCTAAGCACAAAACACTTCACTTCTAAAAAGTCGCCAAAATGAGCATCTCCATACAAACTGACAGTGACTAAAAGTGTTGGCTGCAGGTGGATCTGATGTTTCTCACAGTCTCACTTCCCTCTGAGGGATGAGACTGGAACAGCAAAAAGAACGGACCTCATCTGGTCGGGTGAAGCGACCCGGTGCTGGAAGTCGCTGCCGGCTGTGCCCGTCGCTCTCGGACCCGCTCCAGAAGCCATAGAGGGAATCTGAAAGAAAAAACACGACAAATTTAACACAAATGTTACATGTTCAGTCATAAAGCAGCAGGAAAACTAGTACAGACAAAAGGCTGGTTGACTCAACTGTTTCAATAATAAACTTTCAGTCCAACTCTTGCCTACCTATGTGTGTTTAAATCAAATGTACAAGCAGAGTGGAACTATAAAGTAGCAGAATATGGTACCTGAGGAACTCAAACCTGGTTAATTTCGTCGCTGACTGTTTGAGATTTAGACACAAACGAGTTTAATTTGTACCTGATTAAATGCAGACTTGCTGCACAGCTGCACTCAGTTACTTTCAATCAACGCTCATTAGCTAGCGTTGCTAAGCTAACATGGAAAACGCTCATCAGATACCTTCATTTGAAGCGTTCTTGACCCTCAATTTAACATTATGTGAGTCCAAATGTGCAGTAAAGGCTTCATTTCACTCCGAGTGCCATCATTCTTCACTGAAACGGTTTGTTCACGCCACAACACAGCGGAGCTAACAAGCTAATGGCAGCTAGCTGTTAGTTAGCTACACGGACAGCAGTGTTAGCTCGGTTACTGTCGCTGGAGCGACATGCAAAGTATCCAGACAGCCGGTGAAAACATGGAACAGATGAATGAAACACTTACTTTAGTTATCTGCTGCTCACACGAAGCGTCCGACCGTCAGCATGTCGGTGGACAAACAGAGAGCTGCTGGCTGACTGGGGCCATAGGAGACAGACCGGAAGTGTGACGTCTCAACCTCTGATTGGGCAAACGGCCTCAACTCGATTCAAACTAGCTTTATTGACAAAACGGCCATTGACACACAAGCAGCGTGTTGTTAAAATGCAGCAGAGCAGGTTGTTTTCACACAAAGCGTTTTAATCTGAGGAAAGTCTCAGTAACTGCAGGTTTATAAAGATTCAGGAACTTTTCACTCTTTGATTTGAACGTTTCAAAACTCAACAACAATCAAGGGTCGAACTCTGAATCTCAGAACTCCACAACATCCCTCCAACCCGCTGAGCTACCTGGACATCTACCATTGGACTCTTCCGGAGCTTTTATTGGACACATCTCTTCTCTGAGCGCTGTCAAGTTTTCATTTATCAGTGCTGGACCTCAAAAGTCAGTGAGTGTCCTGAGATCAAACAATCAGAGACCAGCCTTCAACACTCAGGCAGGGTTTGAACCCACAACCTGCAGACTTCACTGCATCACTTTATCCTCCTGAGCTAATGAGCTGGAGATAAACTTCTGATTCTGACATGATTTCACTCTTTGTTCTGGACATCAGGTTTAAAAATCACCTCACCTACTCGGGGATTGAACCCACAACCTGCAGACTTCACTGCAACACTTTATCCTCCTGAGCTAATCAGCTGGACATACAATTCTGATTCTGACACGATTTCACTCTTTGTTCTGGACATCAGGTTTAAAAATCACCTCACCTGCCCAGGGATTGAACCCACAACCTGCAGACTTCTCTGCATCACTTTATCCTCCTGAGCTAATGAGCTGGAGATAAACTTCTGATTCTGACATAATTTCACTCTTTGTTCTGGACATCAGGTTTAAAAATCACCTCACCTGCCCAGGGATTGAACCCACAACCTCAGACCTGCTGACCAGACCTCTATCAGCCTGAGCTCCTGGATCTGACTGACGCGCTTTGTTTCTGTCACATTTCACTCTTTTGAACGTCGACCCTCAAATTTCAATCAAGAATCGAACCCACGACCTCAAAATTTCCAGCCCTGGTTTCTCCTGCTGAGCCAACAGGAGGACGAGAGCAAAGCTTCAAACTGAAACCATCAATATCGGATCATTGTCACACAACTACACACAAAACAATGACAGTCCGTTCAACATCAATCCTGTCGTCCATTATTGATCTCTATCATATGATCAGACACTTCTACATATTCCTGCATGGATCGGCTTTAACATAGTGTTCAAATCATCATGTTTGGTTTGACCTCATCTCTACTTCACAGTCTGACTGTGTTTCTATGAGCTGCAGTGATTGGTCAGGATTTTCTATCCGTTCAGTTCATATTTCACCTTCTGGACTTTGCTGCCATCTGGTGGAGATTTGCAGGAACTGCAGCCTGAACTCTGTCAGACTGAGATAAACACTCTTTATGTCACAAAGTGATATTAATGAGCATCAGACACACGTTTGTTTCCTTGAAAAGATGTGATTTTAGCAGGTTAACACTTTAAACAGGACGTCAACAACTGGTCACATCAGTTTGGGATATCGGGGCTTCCACGGCCTCGGACAGAACCGCTGCGGTCACATGTTCAGGAGGAGATCCAGAAACGTTTGGTGGGCTGCCGACACTTCACCTGACTGGATCTGACTTCTGGGTGAACTGTTCCTTTAATGTGGCGGGTGTCGTACTTCAGATACTCTGAGTCAGTGTGGCTGACAGCTGAAACACTGAGCACTTTATTCTAATGTCCACTTGTGGCTGCAGGGAGTTAAAGGTGCACAGTGTCACCTGCCAACATGTGGTTCTGTTAAACTTGATGGATCCATGAAGCGGACGAGTGGATTCTGTTGGATCAGCTGATGATTCACGTGTTTTCTTCACAACATGTGGAACTTCACACTCTCCCTTTACATTGTCACAATAAAAAGAAACTATGAGAATTGAGGAAGTCTCTCTGTTCTGCCTGCAGCACAGAACCACAGATCAGGGATCAGCTGACTGACTGATCCTCTCTGCCTGCTAGAAAAACCAGCACAGACCAGCATGATTTCCAGGAGACACGCTGCAATATGTGTCTCCTTTACAATATATGTTTATATTGCCACTGCAAGCAGAGCTGCAAAACTCAAAGTACTGACAGTCCAGAATACAGAAGTAAAGAAGACCTCTGCATGTGTGTGTTGGTTAACACACTCGTGTTTCTGTCGTTGGTGTGTGTTTGTACCATCTAACACTGTGATTGTTTCTGTGTGGGACTTTTTTAACCCTGTGATATAATCATGCACCTCAGCACAGCTGTCATCACAATAATTAATACCTGTTGTAATTGGATTGTATTGTTATTAGGCCATACTTACTATTTTGTACCAGACAGACAAAGATCAGATGTATTTCATGGCGACACCACAAGGAAAACAGATGATGAGCATTTACAGTCAGAAACATTCAGTCTGTTCATGGACTCTGATGAAGCAGTTGGAACATTAATGTGCGTCTGTGAGACCGTTTGAAGGAAAACAATTAGAAAATATCCACATTGGAAGTTGTTACTGTGACACAGCTGTCACATTCTGTGGTCTCTGAATATGAACTGTCCATATGCACGAGTCAGAGAGACGCACATCACTGATCCTGCAGCAGGAAGGTTTCCTATTGGATCAGGCAGGCCGACCCTTAAACGGTCAAACTCACAGTATAGAAATATAGATATTAAAACATCAGCTGACTGAGTGCTGATCTCTGGTGAGGACTGCAGGCTGGATTACATGTGAAGAGTTCAGATGAAGCTGCAGCTGCAGAAGTAAGATGAGAATCAAACAATATTTCCTGAATTTCACTCACATTAAACGTATTTTAGCAGCCCAGCTCTCCATCTGTACAGATAAGTACACTTCAAACCAACAGGCAGCTCATCAGATGAATACACCGTCTGTAAAACACACACCTGAGCAGGTGTTGATCCCCGGCTGTCTGCATGCAGCCCTGCAGCAGCTCCACTGCTCTGTTCCCTCAGCTGCCACTTCCTGCTTCAGTATTATTCTCAACATCTCACACTGAATCATTTCCAGCAGAGATTAATATGAGGAAAAGCTCAGCAAAGTTCCCAGAGCATCAGGTAAGAAAACTCATCACCTTCTTGATGATTTTCCTCAAACATTGATGGAATTTAAACGAGCTCAGCCGTGTTTCGTCACGTCTACGGGTCGTACAGAGGGTCAAACTTCACAGCAGCGTTTGTCTCTCCGCCCTGCAGGCCAGCAGAGCTCAGCTGGATTCAACCTGAAGCCTCCTGGCTGCAGCACGCAGGTCGGGGAGTGGCTCGATGTGGGCGGGGCCACATGTTTGACTCCGCCCACACCGACTACACCCACTGCGCAGGCGCCCTCTGGTGGCGGACACCAGGCAGCACATGGTCAGACGTCACTGCAGCGCCCTCAGCTGTTAGCTGGAGCTCATCACAGCAGGCAGAGAGCTGATGATCAGTGAAATGTTTCAGCTGTTATTGTTCCATCATCTGTGTGCTGATATGTTCCGTCTCTGGTTCAGCTTATAATGAAATAAACAGCTTCTGCATGGAGCTCCTGTCATCATCATTTATATCAGGATCAGTTCTGCTGCAACATGTTTCTGTTCCCATCTTCAGTGGAAACACCAGCCGACATCACAACAGTCAGAATACATCATGTGGAAATACATTCTGGTCTCATCCTGTCAAGAAAATACTGATGATGTGTTTACATGTTGATGAGGCCTCACAGCTGCACACACACACACACACACACACACACACACACACACACACACACACACACACACACACACACACACACACCTTCTGTCTGAGGTTCAGTGTGTAACTGGAACAGTGACGTGAGCCCCAGACTTCATACTGGACTTCTAACTGTATTCAAACACACACAGCCATGAAAAAGCTTCATGCATCTGATAGACTTTCCTGTTTTTATCTCATTTTTACTGTAAGTCCATTATTGTATCATGCTGCCACACACACACACACACACACAGCAGAAAACAGCTTGACGTATCTGACGTGTTTATTTTAATTAAACTCTGTCTCTTGTTTGACTTTCTGTCATTAATAAATATTTCATTTTCTTTTGTGTGATGATAAAAAAGAGAAGGAGAGACAGAGAACTCTCACAGACTGGGACAGACTGGGATGGACAGACTGGGACAGACTGGGACAGTGATGGACAGACTGGGACAGAAATGGACAGACTGGGACAGACAGTGATGGACAGACTGGGACAGACTGGGCTGCTGCTGACTCGGCTGTTGTTCAGTCTGCTGAAAGCAGCAGTGACGGTGATTTAATATGAATGTTGCCGAATGTTTCCCTGCACTGATGAAATGTTGATGAAATGTAGGCTAACACTAGCCTGTAGCTAGCTAGCTGATGTGACTGTGGACATGAAGCTAACAGGCTAACAGCCTCAGACTGAAGGCTCCCCACCTGTCCAGGTGAGTCACTGGGTCACACACTGACACTCTGTCCTCTGTCTTTCCTCTCTTTCCTTCTCTGAACACCAGATTGTGATTTCGGCAACATTGTGATGACTGAAGTTCAGCGACTGAAAGCAGCGGAACACGTCACTGACCGGAAGTGACGGACAGGACCAAACCATTTCCTGCAGAAACAGGGGGGTGGTCGCTCAGTGTGGATGTTTACCATTTTTGTGTCGGTGGACACACAGAGCTGCTGGGGCCGTACGAGACAGACCGGAAGTGTGACGTCTCAGCCTCTGATTGGGCAAACGGCCTCAACTCGATTCAAACGACTCTTCACTGCGTGTTGTTGAAGTGCAAACGCACTTTTCACTCATTTTTGTGTGAAATCCGAACTGATAAGAACATCTGATAAGAAGAATGACTAGAAGAAAAATACTTCAGATATTTTACTAACTAAACTAAAGATGAAATAAAACAAAAACGCACCATGTTTTATTCATTTTAGTTTTTATTGAGCCAAAATGTTGAAGAAATGTGTCTTTCATGTGAGATAAAAATTATTGTCATCATTTCTACTTTGATCCCAAAATATTGTTCCAGTTAATTGTTTAATTGGCCAATCATCGTGCTCACTCAGCCTCCCGATACAGTCGGGCATGTGTGACAAAGGAAATTAAGATGTCTGGCGTGAAAACACAACTCATGACCTCAAACACATCTACACATACAGGAAAAGTAAACAATCAAAAAACAAATCAAAACTACTAGTTAAAAGTTAGACACCCTCAATACACAGTGACCTTAGCAGAATATATCACAATATGTCAACTATTAATGCATTTCCAAGAATAGTAATATACACCATGTCCATACCTACATTTATCTAAATCAGTGGAAAATATACAAAAGACATAACAGTGAAATCTCTCAATTACAAAACAACATGACTGAATCCATAAATCGAAAGGAATTTATCAGAAATCACAAAACATCACCTGATAAATAAAAAAAAACCTCTCTTTTCTTTGGACGTTACACGGTAACGAACAATTTGACATGTTTCACTGAAACAACCAACATCTGCCTTGTTTTGGCAAATTCTACATCGACAGACCGGACTGTCTGACTGACAGTGTTTTTGAGCTTCACCTGAATGTGACAATACTTCCCTTTCAGGATCAGACGCACCTGGAAGAAGAAGAAACAAAACAAACATTTCAAGTTCTGTAGATAATGCGACATAATAGTTTGCCGTTATGCAACAAGAATCTGGCAGATAACAAAGTCAGTTCCTCGTTACAGGATGATCTGCTGACACGCCGTACCTTTTCACCACTGAGTCCTTCAGGTGTCAGATGGGACGGCAGGTCGTCCCGGGCTCCGCCCCTTTTCTCATCAGCAGCGTCACCGCTTCTTCTTCTTCTGTTGTCCAAATCAAATCTCTGTGGACAAACAGAGAGAGCTGCTGGCTGACTGGGGAGACAGACTGGAAGTGTGACGTCTCAACCTCTGATTGGGCCCCAACTCGATTCAAATGAGCTTTATTGACAAAATAAGCATTGACAAACAGCGTGTTGTTAAAATGTAAATGCTGCAAAGCAGATTATTATCACACAATATTACACAGGATACACAAAGTGTTTTAATCTGAGGAAAGTCTGAGTAACTGCAGGTTTGACTTTTAAGTTGAAGTATTGTATTGGCCTTTATTGACAGTTTAATTCAAGATGTGACAGGATGGGTCATTTATCACCAAAACAGGTAATTTTGGTTCTTACAGTGCATCAAAACATTAATGAGAAACTGTGATGTTGTTTAATTGGATAAGCATCCACAGTTTGAAGAAATAAATCGCTAAATTCTGAGACTGTGAGTTTGATTATCATGTCCGTATGTAAAAAAAAAAAAATAATAAAAATAAAACATGTAGAATGTGTGGATTATTTCCTGATGCATCCTTTTTAAAAATTCTTTTAAAACTTCTTTTTAAAAAAAAAGAAAAGTGACTTTAAGTTCTTACTTCAGATGGATGGTTCCTCTGTAGTAGTACAGTATGGGCCTGGGCAGGTGATACAGTAGGTGACAGGTTTTGTTTGGCTGAGGATCAAGTCCACATACTTCCAACATGAAAACAGAGAGAGGTTTGCTTTCATATGACAACGCCCTTCACGCCACCCACCCCATTTCCTGATGCCACGGGACAAGAATACAAACAGATCTTATTAGTAATCATTCAGCGTCGATCCGCTCACAGGAGCTACTCGTCTCGACTGCGACCTGACTCAGGTAAGTACACCCTGTGTGAAGTACAGGTTTGAGGGGTAGTTGAATTAATTTGCATGTAGAGTCCTGTAGAGTGAGAGGCATCTTTTCTCTGTTTGTTGACGTCTTGTTGAAGAGAAAACAGCTGCACAGGTGTGATCAGCTCGACTCAACAGAAAACCAAATTCTACTTTCTTTTTAAATTAATTCAATGTCAGAATCCAGAAGAAAGTTTTGATTTTTCTCAGGAAAGTAGCACAGCACTAAGAAAAGAGGCAGAGCCGTGTTGTATTAAATAATAAGATGGAAGGTTGCGTATTGTTGAAAACTGAAAGAATTGAACTGAAAATGCGAAGGTAAAAGTTAAGGTTTGTTTTTGTTTTCTCAGAAGGTGATTCTTGGCAGATAATGTCTCACTTGCAGAAACTGTATCTGCTTTTCTGTTTTTTACTGAGGTGTCGTGCCTGCAATGTTCAAGTCAAACTGGTTTAACTGAACTGTTAACAGGCTCCTCCCTGTTTTCATTCATTTAGAGCTATAATTACAGATTCATCTGCCCTCCAGACAAACGCCAACGCCAAGAAATGTTTGGCAGCGGTTCAGGTATGAAACTCTTCTCGTGTATCAATTCAGTGAAGAAACTACCTTCTCTCTTTGTCCAATCGAAACGATTGTTTATCCAAGTGATAGTAATCAATTGTTTTATTGGTGCTGCAACAGACAAACCTGCCCACGGCTACAACCTGGGGCCTGATCCCCGCGTAGACCCCAAATCTCAGGGTGGTCACGATGGGGGCCATGGAGGAGACAGTCGCCATGGAGGAGACAGTCGCCATGGAGGAGACAGTCGCCATGGAGGAGACAGTCGCCAAGGAGGAGACACCAGGGGCCATGATCGCCATGAAGATGATCAACATAGGGATGATCGCCATGGGGATGATCGCCATAGAGATGATCGCCATGGGGATGATCGCCATGGGGATGATCGCCATGGGGATGATCGCCATGGGGACGATCGTCATGGGAAAGATCGTCATGGGGACGATCGCCCTGGGGACGATCGCCATGGGGATGATCGTCGTAGGGATGATCGCCATGGGGATGATCGCCATGGGGATGATCGCCATGGGGATGATCACCAGAGGAGACGCAGCCCTGACTGTGAAGACCGCGAACATAGACGCGACCACAGCCCTCGTCGCCCTCGTCGTCGCAGTGGAAGTCGCGGGAGCAGCAGCGGGAGCGAGTCTGACGGGCAAGGTGGCCGACGCAAAAAGCATGGTCACAAGCATGGTGGAGGTCATGGACATGGACGTGGTCGTGGTCGTGGTCATAGTCATGGTCACTGGTAGACAGGTGAATACAGGTGAGACACAGTTAATGAGAGGCCCTGAACACCTCTTCTGTCAGAGTGTTCCACTGTATATTTACCTGATTGTCTTTGTTGTGTCTCTCTGTCTTGCAGGCACAAGACACCTCCTCCTAACTCGTCCTGCCACGTTCTCTCTGAAACCAGGCTTTAGTTGTTTTGTTTTATTTAGTGAAGGGAACCTGCATGTAAACCTGTCTGCAGACACTGGACGTCAGCCAAACTGACTGACAAGATGGCTGCTGGGAAACTGCATAAACAAAATAGTTAACATGCTGTTCTGCGTCAGCATGGCTGGAGGTTCACACATCAACGCTGTAGTTCTACGAAATAAAACAATTTGAAAACAACTGAAAATAGTCGCGTCGTTAATACATTATCATTGTTTAATGTAATGAGTATTTTATGTTAATGATACAAACTGAAAGAATACTTTATTACACTTTATTACTTTATTTTACTTTATTTTGAATGTGTTTGCTAACCTTCCATAAATCAAACGACCGTCTGTCGTCCTTTTTCTGCCCTGAGAAGTGTTTTGTCTTCGACTGGCCTCGAGGTGTCACACGACACTGGAAACATCACGAGGCTGTAACCCTGCACAGCAGCTGAGTCGATGAATCTTTGAGCAGCGCTGCCAGTTTTCAGCCACATTTGACGGGCGGTGGGAGATGATTTCCCTCCTTAAGTACAGCCTGCGTGGGCCAAGTGACGAAACTACCACTTTCATTTTACTGTCTGTGCAATTAAAAGACTCAGAACAGGAAATGGAAAAAAAGTTTTGGATTTGACGCGAGGCGAACACTGTTATAAATATTCAAACATGCTGCATTTAAATACTTTTTTTTATGTCTGTGTTATGTTTAAAAGCGCCTTATTTATCAGTTCATCGCAGTATTTTTCCAATAGAGAGCCAGAGTGGATTCGTCCTGCGTCTCTTCATTTCTTCCCTAAACTGACGTCCATGTTGTTTCCAACTTGTCTGAAGATAATCTGAGAACAGTTGACAGACAGATGACAGTCTGAGGTGGAGACGGCCTCTTCCTGGTCTGTTCCCATCAACTCCCAGCATCCTCTGGGAGAGTCCCGCCCTCTGGATTACAGAGGTGAGCTTTGTAATTTAACATGTTAATGACACGCTCCAACACACAGCCGTCATTAAAGCTGTAAATCTGACGCGCCTGAGCTGTTTGAAAGAATTCCACCCGTCCTCCCTGTAACGTCTTGTCTCCTGCTTCTCTTCAGATCTTCTTTATTTATCATTTTATTTATATTTAAAACATTTTGCATCTTTTTGTTTTAGCATTTAGCTGATCTGAAAGATGGCGTATGATCAGATGAAAGCGATAAAAGAAAAGACTGAGAAACTCTCTGCTGGCTGCTTTCACTGGTTTTACACTGACCTGCAGATTTCACCACAAAAAAAGAAAAAAGAAAAATTAGAATTCTTCAGAAAATGTGATTCATCCCGTCTGTCACAATCCGATTCGTCTCAGCATCTGTGAAATCCCATCTGTGGCTCCCCGTCTGAGAGCCACAGATGAAATAATTGGCGCCGACAGTCGGAGCTTTGCTGCCTCCTACACACCAAACACATCGAGCAGATTCTCTCGTTCCAGAGGAGGTCGAGCGGCAGCAGCTGCTCGTCTCAGATCACAGCAGAATTCAGCTTTCATGACACAACATGTCCAGTTTCTCTTTAACTTCCCTCCTCCTCCACTGTCTTCTTCCTGCTCTATCATGGTGCCAGTTTTTCTGATGGTTCAGGGTTTTAGCTGAAGTGTTATTTTGTAGGTTTCATCCTCATGTGTGTTTAAACTTCTGATTTAATCTACGCTGAATTACCCAAGCTGGGGAATTTACATGAATACCCTCTTTTGCTTTAAAAGTCTCCTGAGATGGAAAACAATCTCCTGAGAAAAATGTAAATTCTCCTTAAAATCTTAAAAAAAAAAAAAAAAAAAAAAAAATCATCCTGAGAATTTTTGTATTTATTATTTTAAATATAATATATATATTTTAAATATTTTTTCCTAAAAATTGAGAAAAAAAAATGGGGGAAAAAAATCTTCTGAGACAAAACAAATTCTGGAATAGGAAAAAATGAGGGAACAATTTAATTCTTCTGAAAACTAAAATCTGTTTAAATAAAAAAAAAAATTAAGAAAAAAAATCTTTGAAAAAAAAAATCTGGGAAAAAATATGTTTTCTTTTATTTTCCAGAAATTGGCAAAATGTCTAAATATTTGGCCAATTTTGAATGATCTTTTTGTAATCTTGTGGTCTTTGGCATCAATTTAGTGCCCTATATGTATTATATATAAACTATGTGACACGTTTCAGACAGTTTTGAAGTAAATAATAAACATTATGTCATTTTAACGTCCCGTATTACGTTACAACTCTCCTTAAAGGACTCAAGACTTGATTGTGGCATTAAAGCAGCGGCATGAAAATGAGTTTTTCTCTAGTTTCTCTCCGACTCTCCCAGCCTGTAATTAAAATGATAATGGGCCACGTTTCAAGCGAAGCCTCGACCGTGACGTCAGCAGTGACTCACCGTTCACCCCGACGCTCAGCGGGCGCGAGGAAACACAGCCGGATTAGCCTCCGCCTGAACCGACAACCCCCAACACACTCCGCAGTGTGTGTGTGAGGGATGATTCAACACACAACTGCAGCTGCACATATACGTGGAATTTGCATTTTAATAAGAAGAGTTAATTTCGCACAGACATAATGAAGTTCTCAGAGCTGAGTGAAGGAGATTCTCTCAACAGTAACACACGACATCGACTCATTTCTACCTGCTCAAATCACTTTTAACAGAATCAAAGCAGAGACGAGATCTGACCAAGACCTAAGACACGATCTGAGGGTTTGGAAAATCTGAGACTAGAACTTGGCCTAGGCGTCAAAACCACAAACCAAGACAAGACCGGACAAAGACTGGAACAGGAGTGGAGACTGAAGCAGCAGCGTTGTTGTCATCAGACTGAGTTCAGACCTTAAAGCCTCTGTTGACTCAACACAAGCTGCCTTCACTGACACTGAACAGCAAACTGAGGCTATGAACAACAGATTCTGTCTGCAGGAGACGGACCGAACACGACCTTCAGCCAAACACTGGACCACAAATCTCACACAAAAAGAAATCTCCTGGAAAATGACAAATAAAACTCAGGAACTTTTCTCCCATCAGAAGAGGAAACTGTTCTGATCAGTCTTTCAAAGATGGATCACCAGAACTCCCTCCGGGCTTCCATACAGCCCGGTGAAATACGAGTAACTTCAACTGCAAACACAGCAGAATCATCGACACATTTTCAGCCTCCTTTAAAGAAATAAAACCATCTCCCCGCTGCACATCCAGACACACGAGTGGATTTGAAAGCATGTTAACGTTCTTGTTCTCAGGCGCTCAAAGCTTCTGCACGCTCAGCGGAGAAAAACAACAACAAAACAAAAAAAACGCAGCGGCCTCTCCGTTTTCAGATGGCGAGGGCGGAGGAGTGAGGGATTATCACCATCCAGGAGAAGACGCAGATGAAACAGAAAATCCTGTTTACGGCCTCCCACAGAAACACGGAGAGGACGGTGGAGAAGCAGGAAACGTCTGGAGACACATGAAGGATCGTCTTCCTCTGAGGACGACAAACTCTGAGATTATTATTCCCTGCTGAATCATTTCAGTCTTTCTTATCGTCCGACTTATTCAAATCAATGATTTCTCTATTACAGTGAGAGGAAACAGTGTGAAAGTTGGAGACTATTGTTAGTGGCGATCAGATCTTAAAGACTTGAAATATGTCTTTATGTAACGAGTGAATAACATCTTCCTCCTCTGTGATTACACTTCGACACGAGAGCAGCTCAAACCAGGATAATAAGATGTTGTGACCGCAGAAAAGGTAAATCTGGCGCGAGACAGAGGAGGCCAGCAAACAAACGGCAGGAAAACATGTACTTTACTTTACGTGTACTCGGTATTTTTAACCAGCTTTATTCACAGCGCTCAGAAGTCACGCTTGAGGAGGATATAAAGAGAAGTCTGCTGTTACGATGACGTCAGTTGGTTAGCTCACATCATTCTGGGAGAGTGGCAACATTTAAACTTTGCCGAATTATCCGTTAGCGCTTCCTGTTTGCAGCGTACTAATGAGTGTACAGAAAACTATCACCAGATGACTTTGAGCCTGGAGAAAACTTAAAAATGTGAAACTTCTGAGGCAAGTTCTGCACATGTGAGGAGCGTCTTCTTGTCACTTTTCTTTTGATTTCTTACATATTGCACCTTTAATATAACCTCTCGTTAGTATCGGAAAGTGAGATCAAACTTTCTTGAAGTAAGCAGCAACTTTCAAATATTAGTAATTTACTTTATATTATGAGTTATAAAGTAAATCATTTTTAGTTGTTTTTTATCTGACAGCTGCAGCGAATCACTCGACTCTGATTAAAGCTTTACAAACCAGACGACACACACGTTCAATTACAAAGAGTTTAATCCCAAAAATACTTCTTCTTGTCTTTCTTTTTTTAAACATTTTGGCATGTAATACATTGTTTGGTCTCGCTGTATCTTGGCTGTAACACTACTACTGTATAATTGTATCTGGAGTCGTGGCTGTCATGCAACGTTGGACACAGCTCGACTGAACACTGCGGAGACAGGATGCCACGTTCACGTCGGACTGATGTCGGAAATATTGTATTTAGATCGAAAACAAAAAACCCCAAACATCTGCGTCTGCCCCCTGGTGGTTATTACAAGTGTGACGTTGCTGCATTCCAACATATTAAAACACAATCAGCTCTACGTGAGGATGCGGAACATGCTGCAGTTTGATTTAAAGTCTTTAACGTTGATGCAGCAAACTTCGTTTAGTCCCGTTTCTTCTTCTCCTGTTTAGACGTGAACGCGGCATTACGCAACAGTCCGTGTGAGACATTCAACCGTCCTGTCATTAAGACAAAATGCTTATTTCAGTCATTTTTCTATGAACTATTCTGCAAGCTGTCAATCATGTGGGTGGCTCATTGTGTTGGGTTACTGAATTGGTGCGTAGGGGTGTTTCTAATTCGATTTAAAAAAAAAAAAAAAGAAACCTCCCCACGCAGCATGTTTTAGTTTGTCATTCATCAGGATTAAATATGCTTCTGTAAGAGGAAAAACAGCTGAACGGGTTCCAGCCCGTCAGGTTGTTTCACAGGAAGACACTCGTAACATTTTCTCAACAACTCTGAGGAACAGCAGCTTCCAAAAAACTACTGAAACCAAACCACCAAAATCACTCTATGTCGACGACTGCGTACTGTTTTGTTGTAAGTCGCCTGGAAAAACACTGCAAGTTCAGGGAGTACAGAGTTACGTGTAATAAGTTAATTAAATGATTAAAGTTACTGTAATCAGTTACTGAGAGGAAATATCCAGAAAAAGGAAGTAATGTAGTACAAATACTTTGTTTCTGTACTTCAGTAGATTTACAGGTTTCCTTACGTGAGACAGCTTTTGACTTTTCCTTTCTGCATCTGAACACAAATCTCTGAACTTTCTCCTCGTTACATTTTCAAAAACAGGGTCGTATATTAGTCTGAATGTATTATGACGCTTTACCAACTATCAGCTATCTTTGTGGTGCGTTCAGGAACTGCTGGGACAAATCCTACTGACTACCTTTAACTTTTATAGTTGTTGAATTATATTAACGTGATGTGAGCTTCAGTTAACTTTGTCGTTACTGTACTCCACCTGTGATTATTTATTTTTTTTTACTTTACGTAGAAGAAAGCTGGGAACGCTACATGTGACGTTGATACTCTGGTCGAGACCTGAAATATGGCTTCTGGGTGATCGAAGGTGAACTCATGGATGAGGATGAAAAGATCTACTTTCATTTTTTCACACTAAAATCCTGGGATGTCGGGATACGGGTGTGTTTTTTGTGCCCAACATTATATTTGTAAAAGTATTAAACTCATATTTTTGCTAAAAAGAACTTACTGACCTGGTAAACACTTTATAATAATCATCATTAATCAATGTTAATGTATTGTTTCTTAGATTTCACTATTCAGAAACAATGAAACGCTTCATAAATCAGCTGTTCAGGTTTTAAACATCAGCTGCAACTTTCCAAAGAACAATAGCTATTAAATAGATCATAAAGCTTTTCATTGCTAGTTAACAGTTTGATTAACCATAAATTTGCATTTTTTTATGGTATACAATCGTTTTAATGATGTGACAGACATTATAAAGTGCTCCCAGATGTGAATATATAGAGTACATGACCTCAGTTGTGGCTACAGGGCTATAAAAACTAGAACACCCCTCACTTTTTTATCTGTAAGTGAAATAATGACCTCAACTGAACCCTCCAGAAGCTCCAGAACCAAAAGTACTGATTATTTTGAACTGTGGGGATACAAATCTTATTTTTTTTTTCCGAGGCTCCTGTTAAAAATCACTGTGTCAACGACTACGTGGTGTTTTGCTGTGATTTGTCTGGATAATCCTCCTGTTCTGTGGCACATGATGTAATGAACTTTAATGTAGTTAAATTATATGAAAAATGACTGTTGAAAAAAAATATATGCAATTAAATTACACAGTTAACAAGCTGTTCTTCCACAATCCCAACTAAATTCAGCTCATTATCTTGTAACACAGATCTTTTTATCCCTCAGATTTATTTTTTTTCTGCCACAGCGCTGCTACAGCTGAGAAATGACCTTAACTGAACCATCCAGAACCGAAGGATGAGAGGAAGGATGAGAGTTTGTTTCTCGGGGGAATCATCTTTGGTGTAACACCGTCTGTGTGCGTCAGTCATCACATTTACACCAGTGTGTGCGCAGCAGGGAGCCGTGCCAGGAGAATCCGTCCTGTTCACACTGCTGCCAGCAACACGATCTGTCACCTTCATCATCACCATCATCATCATCATCATGGCATCACATCACTCTTATTCATATTACAGCTGTTTGTCAAATGAGCGTGTTGTTAAATGGAGTTTCTGCAGCTTCACCTTCATCACCGTGAATATAATCTGCTCACATCCGCAGACTTCACTCCCTCCTCTTCTTCTTCTGCTTCAGAGACTTCCTCCTCTTCACTATCATCTCGTACAGCTTGTCCATGCCCTCGTCCAGACCCTCTCCTATGATGGCGCAGGCCGGCTGGACGTGATACGGGGTGGACGGGCTCAGCTCGGCCAGAGCCAGCTGCCTCTCGATCTCCCCGACATCCAGCGCCCGCGGCAGGTCCTGCTTGTTGGCGATGACCAGCAGCGGGGTCCCCTGGTTCTCGGAGAAGCGGGTGATCTTGTGCAGCTCGGTGCGGGCCTCCTCCAGCCGCTCCGCGTCCACCGAGTCCACCACGTACACGATGCCGTCCGTGCAGCGGCTGTAGGGCTTCCACAGCGGCCGCAGCTTCTCCTGGCCCCCGACGTCCCAGAAGTGGCAGCTGATGCCCCTGGAGGCCCCCGCGCCGCCCAGACGGATCCTCTCCGTGTTGAAGCCGATGGTGGGCACCGTGTTGACGAACTCGTTGAATTTCAGCCGGTACAGGACGGTGGTTTTCCCCGCAGAGTCCAAACCGAGCATGACGATGTGCAGGGACGTGAAGGCGGCCAGGTTGGAGAAGCTGTTCCCCATGATGCAGCGGGGAGGAGGGTCAGTGCGCACCGCAGGAGACGCTCACACGTCCCGGGAGTGATCCATGCAGTCGAATCAAACGTCTGGTCCGCTCAGCAGAGGCGCAGGGCGCAGCCCCTCGTTGCGCGGAGGCACTCCGGCAGCATCCCTGGACTCGCTCCAACAGCAGCAGCCGAACCAGCGCGCGCACAGCGGAACATCTCCAAATGCGCAAATTACGCGCTGCCGAGTGTCACATCATGTCTCCATGTAGCAACACACAACACAAAGTGGTGGTGTGTGACGCGTGGACCTGCCTCATGAGAAGATGCGTCAAGGCCAGGCAGACGACTACAAAATAAGACTTCCGGTGAAGACAAAATAAAAGCCTCCTCTATGCGGGAGGGACTTATTTTGAAAGGTGTGTGCTGCAGTGTTTCCTCTGCGCACAGAGCTGCTCAAACTCTGACACCTAGTGGTCACATGTGACCCCTGCACTGCCTTCCAACTTCATGTTCTTCATCTTTTAGATTTGATCGAGACCAACTGTAGCTTTGTTTTCTCTGTTGTTGTACGTGTGGCCCATAACTAAGTATTTCATTTAAAGACTTTGAGATTAAAAACATTAAAAACATCTGGTGCTGTGAGCTGACGAGCCTTTAAAGACGTTTGGACCATCTGCAGGCCCTGTAGAGAGTCTATAATGTAGAAGAATCAATATTACATGTGATGTTGTTAAACTCAACACACACAGTCGGTCTACGTGAGTGTTAATAACTGTGATTTATGAAAAAGTTATTTTTTTTGTGTGCAGAAGCTGTTAAAGAAAATCAAACCACGCTGGTGTAAATGAGGGTAAATGTGAATTCTACATTATTTGGACATAAACGGTAGAATTGTCCTTCAGTTTATCACATATAGACCCATATATGTCTCCTCTATTTAACCAGTTAGACGCTTAATTTGATTAATCATGAGACAAAATGTAACACAAGAATCAGGGATGAGAAAAACTCACTGAAAGTCGATTATTCTGGGAGGAAAAAGCAGCGAACTGAAGATAAAACACGTCTGAACTGTGAGGAACATCTGGAGAGAAGGAACCTTCAACATGAGCTCCACTAGAGGGCAGCAGAGGATTTCACAGCAGTGAGAGATTCTCTGCAGACACAAAACTGAACATGAACTGTTCACAGGCAACATTCACACTGAGGACACAACTTTCTCCCTGTCACTGTATGTTTAAGCATGATATGTCAGTGTTGTATGTGGAATATTAATTATTTTAAATAAAGTTTTTTATGGCTTTATTATAATTGGAATGTGGATCTGCAGCCTGTCGAGAACATGAACAAAAACCTCCAGTTACAGTTCGATCAATCTGTCACACAATCGATCAGGTTTGAACTGAATTTAGTTGAATTTGTGTTTGCATCAGTCACGCTGAACACTGAACTCAGATCAGCTGTGTGCAGGTGGAGCAGACTGACTGGGGGTGTTTCCCTCTCAGCCAATCAGAATGTGACCACGCCCCCCTTTGAGAAGGTGACACCCAGCTGGTTCTGTCCCCTGATTCACTGCCCTGGTTAGACCCTGATGTGAAACACTTTCTGTTTAACGTTTTCAGTTTGGTTCTGTTGGATGTTCTGACCTGTGAGAGTTCTGCTGCCGGTACCACCACATGTTCAGACGCCTCCGGTTCTGAACAGAAGACGGTTTTTATAACTGAACCTTTTTGAATAATCCAGCTGTTGTAGTTGAGCGTGAGGCTGCAGCTCCTCCACACATTAACAGCGTCTAATCAACCAGACTGAGTGAAAACAGCGGCGCGGAATGAACCTTTAACAGGTCCCATCAGTAAAGGGACGACAAACACACACAACAACTACACAACCTGAGTCATCAGGACTTCACTAATTGTTCTCTCTGACCTCCTCCTGCATCGATCCCCGACCTGATGAGTGTGTGTGATCAATAAAACAAATTAAAACCAGCACACACACACACACACACACACACACACACACACACTCCTCTCTCTCTAACGAGGCTGAGTCACTGAGTGTCTCTCGCCCACACACCTGCGTCTCCTCTCGGTTCCTCAGGTAACAGGAACCAACATGTTTCTGTAGAAACACTGAGCTGAACGTCTTCAGTCCAAATTAGCTTCAAATTACGTTTTAATGAGAAACTAAAGTTTTAGTTCCAACTCTAAAGTGCAAATTAAAAAAAAACTTTCTTGTTCTCTGCCTTTGATTAAATCTCCGTCCTTCATTACGTTTTAGGGGGAAATGAACTTCAAATGTTTTTTTTGTTGTTGAAATGTTCTAATGATGATTTTCTCTGATTCATGTAAAAAGATTTCTGTTGTTTAAACTCTCGGATGAGTTCACAGCTGTGGAGGCTTCTACATGATCTGATCAATATCATCTGATCAATATCATCTGATCAATATCATCTGATCAATATGTCACTTAAAGCAACTGTTCACATTTTTTCTCTCCAAATTTTTTTATTATTATTCTATAGAAAGAATTTTTTTCAATACAATTAATTTCAGTTAAAAGAAAAACAAAATTAAAAAAAAATTGTTTCCAATGAAAAAATTCTCTAAATTTTTATTTTTTTTTCTAAGAATAATTCTATTAAAGAAAAAATAAATAAATAAATACATTTTTTTTTATAAAGAATATTTTTTCAATAAAAAAGTTTCCATTAAATTTTTTTTTTCTTTCAATGAAACATTTTACTCCCTCAATTTGTTTCCTCCTCAAATTTTTTCATCTCTGAATTTTTTTTTTTTCCATGCTTGACATTTTCAGAACTCATTTTCGAGGAATGTGGAAAGACATTTTTACTGAGCAAACAAACAAAACATCGACCTGGATGTTTTGCCGTCTCTCCTCCACTGTGCAACGATCAGATGATATCTGCAGGCGGTGAACTGATGAGGAGGAGCAGATTCTTCAGCCTGTGAGTGAAACAGATAATCCTTCAGCTGGAGTCGTGATGACCGACAGGACCGGAGGCTCCACATGACAACAGCCGACTCCCCTGTGACGCCGGAGGAGCTGCTGGAGGAGCGAGGCGTGACAAGAAGCAGATAAAGGAGTTTTATTTCTGTGCGTCCTTTATCTTTCGAGGGCTCTTCACATCCTCCGGACTCCACGAGGTGAATCCGGCCTGGCCCGTCTCCACACATCCAGCAGCAGATGAAACAGGCCGACGGCTCGCTGCAGCGTTTCATCTCGCCGCCTGCTTTGCATTTTCAAAAAGCGTCTCCACGCCTGCCAATTTGTGTGAATGAGCTGTGTGGAAAATGAGTGTTTTGCTCATCACACACGGTTCTGATTCTGTGGTTTTGATGGGCAGAATAACGCCTGCAGTCCCTGTGATGACGGGACAGAACCTCTCCACTGGAACGTTGGTCTCATGGAAACGGAACACTGAGCCGGGACTCGTCTCCAGGAGACGGGCGGGAATGTTGAGGGTTCGTCATCGAGAGGCAAAGGACGAGTCTGTCAAGGTGGCCTGTCCTCGCAGGGTGAATAATTATCTGCTTTAATTAAAGCACATTAAACCCTCTCTCTCAGTGTGTGTGTGTGTGTGTGTGTGTGTGTGTGTGTTTGGCAGTGAAACAGAGCACACACACACACACACACACACACACACACACACAGCGACGACGACGAGGGATCGGTGTGCACTCATGTGGGCTGTTTGTGCAGCATTAGCACATGAGATCGTTTGTGCGTTCATGCGAGATATCTGGACGTGTTTACATGAAGGAATCTGCTGTACACACACACACACACACACACACACACACACACACACACACACACACACACACACACACACACACACAGATGATTCACAGTCAAGGCATGATTCGCAAAGTCATGGAGGTGGAAAGAGTTGATCAACCTTTTGTCTCTGAGGAATCCGTCCAGAGCTGCTTCTCCACGTGATTTATCTCGTTTATCATCCTCACATTTTATTTTACTCGGTCACATGTTGTAAAACCAGAAAAAAAAAAAACATTTCAGTAGATTATTTCTTTCATGCATCAGTGTTTCTTCTGAGAAACATAAAACGGCTCCACATGGTCTCCAGGAGCCAAAATGAACCACTCACATCGTTCCAGGTTGTTTTCAATGTTCAGTTTTATTGAAACCTTCTGAACACAAACACTGAAACAGACCTCAGATCTGCCGCCCGGCACATACGATCACATAAGAAAGCGTCAATACTCGATCGGTACAAATATATAAACTCCTCGCACGTTTCCTGCTCACGTGGAACAGACCGGGAACACTGCAGCCGCCACAGAACGCCTCGAAGAGAAAACAGCGAATCAGAGACGGAAATGTAGAAATGAACAATAAAAAGCTGATCGATTAAAGCTGCTGAGATCAAACAATCAGAGACGAAGGCGTCAACAGAAACTAGATACTTCTCACAGTATTTAATGAGTTCGAGCAGTAAACTGAGGTGAACTGGAGCCGAATGTAACACAAGAAAACAATCGTAGTTCTGCTGCAAGTCGTCAGGAGGTCAACAAGATTCTGACCTTTAATGGAAAATCAGATTCAACGGAACATTAACATGGAATATTAAAGTAAATATTAAGTTTACTGATCTGAAAATCATTTTAGTTCCATTTTCATCACAGAATCTTTAATGAATCAAAACGTCTTTGTGTGCAAATCTGGAAATGTTCGATTAAAATGTCTATTAATCATAAGAAGAACAACAAATCACGTTAACTCGCTAATAGCTAGCTAATGTTACCAAATTTAAATATATATAGCTAATAAGCATTAGCTTTTGATAGCTAGTTGTCTTGCTAACTAGCGAGCTAATTCTGTCGACTGAAGTTCTCAGTGTTTCCTCGCTTTTTAAAGTACAAAAATGTCTTTATTTGACTGACGGCAGCTGAAACGTGAGGACATGAACAAAATCTAAACGCTGTCGATAATCATCATCCGTGTTCTGCGAATATAAAAAATAGAAGCACAGACTCTGGACTGCATTCAGTCACATGTACGGTTAGCTTATCGGCTAACAGTGTTTGGCAAGCTAATTACTGATAAATGATGTTCGTGTTTCCATGTATGAAACTTGGAACATTTTTATAAAGAAACACCAGCGAGAGGCCGGAAAAGAATAAAGTTCACAGTCACGTGTGGTTCTGGACGCAGCGGTCGAGGTCTCTGAAGTCGTCCTGAGGGTGAAGAAGAAGAATCGGACACAGGAAACATGAGAAAGACAAAGAAACAGACAGTGATAAAGAGGAAGGGTGAGGTAGAAAAGCGACAGAGGAAGAGTGAAAGGAAAAAGAAAGCGGGACAAACAGGAGCCATAAAAACAGTCAGGTCAGTTTTATATCCAGCGCTCGAAGTCGTCCATCGAGAACCAATCGACCGTAACGATCCAAGACTCCAAACGAAGTCTGACCTGAAGATGGAAGGCCAAAGAAAGCCTCAGGAGTCGGATCCATAACCAACTTTGAGTCCAGTCCACTCTGCACCAGTGGACCAACATCTTCCTCCACGTGGTTGAAAGCGTTCACACGGCGAAGTCTCCGTACCCCGTGGGACAGAAGGCGGCACTGCGGAGGGTGTCGAGGCAGTTGACGAGGATGAGCGTGCCGGTCAGGTGCTTCCACCTCTTGGTGATCGGGTTCCTCATCTTGTCCAGGCCGAGGTGGAGCTCCTGGATCACGTCTCGGTAGCTGTCCCCCACGTGGGCGGCCCAGGTCAGGAGGAAGTCGTACGCCGGCTTCCACATGCACTGAAGGGCCGAGACAGAGACAACATGGAGTCAAGCTAACAGCTAACTCACGCTAACAGCTAACAGCCAGACAGTGCAGATGTCTGTTCAGGCGTCTCACCTCGTTGTCCAACAGGCCGTTCTTGTCGCGGTGCGGCGCCTCGTACGCTTCCATCTGCTGTCTGGACACTCGAGCCAGTTTCTCGGCCAGCTCCCTCCACCGCGACGCCACCTCCACCGCCGTGGTCAACAGGACGAAATCCAGCACCAGCCTGGCAACCAGACCCTGGCAGTCCATCTTCAGCAGCGCCTAACGGGGGACAAGAGACGCAGGTTGTTGTTTTTACCATCATCAGCTTCCACACAATAAGGTTTAAAGCACTTTTACAGTCACTATTAGAGACTTAATGGAGTTCAGTATCCGGAGTTCCTGAAGAGAAAAAAAACCGAGCGCCTCTGAGCTTTAACCCGTCCTGCGAGCAGCACCGGGCCTCGGGCTGCAGATGACCCGGTTAAACCAGGGTTGGAAAATACTGAGCATTAACAAAAGCAGCTGACTGGAAACAGCACTGGGATCACATCTGCAGCGGCGTCTGAACACACACCTCAGGCCGCGACACGAGTTTACACAAGAAATGTCAACGCAGGCTCAAAAAGCACAAGGTTGAGAATAAATATGAGGCACGAGGCCGCGATCACACGTGAGCTGCGTTAATGAGCTTTACGAGATCGAGCTGGTGACTGACAGCCGAGACAGCTGGACGCCTGAAAACACACTGACGTGGACTGAAACTACGATTTCACTGCTGATTAAATTCTTTCATGAATTAGTTGACGTCTCTTAATGTCCACAACTTAAAGATCTTCAGTTCACCGTCACAGAGGAAACCAGAGGATATTCACACGGAACAAACTGGAACCAGACTTTGTTTTTCTTACAGCGACACGCGAACAGATTAATTAAGAATCAAAACAGTCGGAAATTAATCTAAAATCTGACGACTAATCAATTAGCTTCTGCGGCTGTAAACTGATTTGTTGTTTTGTGTATAAAAACGTCGATCAGAGGTTCAAAAATTTACATTTTAGAAGCTGAGGTCAAAGATTTTACTGAAACTACTGAAAATGATCAATGAGAGATATCTGATCGATTAATTGTTCTGTTCTTCATAAAATGTCCAAAACTCAAAAAACTTTCGTCCTCAAATGTCTCGTTTTGTCCACAACACAAACTGTCACAGAGGAGAGAAACCAGAAAATATTCAAAATCTTCACATTTAACAAGATTTTCCTGAACTTGACATAAAACCACATCGAACTCTGTACGTGTAACTTTTTCCCAAAACCAGTTAAACATGTTAAACAAACAGAAATATAAACTTACAGAATAGTTTTTTTTGTTCATACGATAAAATTTTCAGTCAATCATATAATTGATTTGTGGTTTCACAGTTTCGGCTGAACTCGTTTTGTGTTTAACTGCTAACAAACATAAAATTTATCAACTCTTCTCTTGTAAAGTCGCTTTACATTAATGTAAAGAAGTAAAAACTACAACATTTCCCTGTGAGAGGAATGAAAGTGTACATGTAGCTCCGATCTGTACTTGAGTAGATGTGACTTCCACACTGAATAAGTTTAATATCGTCTCTGTAAGATCTGACCTGAGGTCAGCGTTGTGTTCAGTGTCGCGTGAAACTGGAGACAGATTCCTTTTAATGGCCGTCAGCCCGAACGTGACGCGCCATGATTCATCTGGTCCGACTGCTGACGACTCACATCCAACGAGGAAGTTAATGTACTTCTGTTTCTCTGCTTTTTTTATGCAAATCACGTCTCAAGATTTCCCCCCAAAACGCTGCAGAGACGAACGAGACCAAGAAAATAAAAAAAATAAATTAAAGACATTTCAGAACCTTCGACTGCGAAGCTTCGGCTTAATTTAATGCAGCTCGAGTGATTTACAGCGAATCGGCCTCGCTGTCAGTCAGAGGCAGCTTCAAAGACACACACACACACACACACACACACACACACACACACACACACACACACACACACACACACACACTCCAGCTACCAAAACATTGTCATCTCAATCAAAAAGTCCAAATTTCACTCTGTTTTCTCTTCACTCAGTCAATCAGCTTCCAATAAACGATCAGTGACAGTATATCGACACGATGACACGATTCTGATCACACAGCTGTGAAACAGTTTATATGAAACAGTGACGGAAACACAAGGAACAAAAACCTCTTCTTCTTCTGTCGGACGCCACTTTAATCTCATTGATTATTGATTATTGTTAACCTTCAAATCTACATCTGTACAAACAGACGACACACAGCCACTGAGTAAGTCAAGTAGAATTATAATTAGCGATATCAAATGTAGGATTTCCTGCGTCATCGTTCAACAAATGGCCATAAATCAAAATATTCAACACAATTATTGGACGAAACATGTAAAAGACTTCAACATGAAGTCTACTGAGGGCTCAAAAGATCATATCTGCAGATTGTTTTCATGAATGAGTGATTTGTTTATGAAATGTGATTAAAAAAAGAAGTTTCCATCTAAACTTCCCCACAGACGAGACAGATTATTACCTCCTGAAGTCCACAAACCAAAGACGGTGAGTTAACGGTCACATATGAGGAAGTAAACACATCGTATCGTGATATTTAGGGAAGCAGGAATGAGAAAAATATCAAAAACATCTTCTCTTAATCAACTGATCATTATCGCTCGTATGTTTACTGCACTCAGGATAAACTGCAGAAGACGAGAGCGTACGTAAGCAAATACTCTACAAACCCGTGTGCACGAACATTTATTAATATTCACCAGTTGGGAAACATTTTTTTTCTAAGATCGTCTTGCAGCGAGAGGACAGAAGAGGAAACAGCTGGATCAGATGAAACCAAACATCCCACATGGAATCAAGGTGAATTAAACCTTCTGCGACTCTGCTGCTGTCAAGTGTCTCTGATCCAAACACCTGCACTAATGGAATCAACTCCGCTAAGTGCTGATGTATTATTCATCCATTTTATACCCGTAACGATTAATTATTAACATCTCTGTGCACAAGACTGAAGATCTGCCTCACCGTTCTGCTTAATTTGGTGATTTGGAAAATAGAGTGATGGAAGGTGACGGACGTACGTAGAACTCAAGTACAATTCAAACATACCTCACATGAGACATCACATTAGTTGTTCTGTGTCTCTTTGTAGTTGTTCTATGTGTCTTCTTAGTTGATTTGTGTCTCTCTGTAGGTGTTTTGTGTCTCTGTAGTTGTGTTGTGTCTCTTTGTAGTTGTTTGTGTCTGTAATTGTTCTGTCTCTCTGTAGTTGTTTTGTGTCTCTCTGTAGTTGTTTGTGTCTCTCTGTAGTTGTTTGTGTCTCTCTATAGTTGTTTTGTGCCTCTCTGTAGTTGTTATGTGTGTCTCTGTAGTGGTTTTGTGTCTCTTTGTAGTTGTTTGTGTCTCTCTGTAGTTGTTTTGTGTCTCTCTGTAGTTGTTATGTGTCTCTTTGTAGTTGTTTTCTGTGTCTTTGTAGTTGTTTTCCATCTTTTTGTGGTCCATTTGTGTCTCCTTGTGGTAGTTTAAAGCCTCTTTGTCAGACTTCTCCACGTCTCTCTTGTTTTCTGTCTCTTTGTAGTCGTATAACAAACTGTTAGCAGTCACTTCAGTGGCCTGTGACGACGACACCTGTTCAGTAATCCACTCACTGTCACAGTGTGGTTTTCTGTGTGCATGTGTATAAATCCTGTTCATCAATGTGTCGGCTGGCGTTTAAAACAGGAAGAACCTTTTAATCTGAAGGTCACGCCATTTCCATTTATTAGAATAATCTATTTTTAACAGCCTATTCCACTTCCTTTATCTCGCATCTCTTTTATCTGCGGCTCTGTTATGACGTTAATTAACCTGAATGACCTACGACGAAGTTAAGAGACAGACATGATGAATTATTTGGTTTTGAAACAGGCACCACACAACAGCCCAGTGGATCTGTATTCAGCCCCTCTCTCTCCATGTCTGCCTCCATGTCTCTCCACCACCTGGCCCACGAGCACTCTGGCCTCCTCCTGTGATGTCGCCCGTCTGCTGATTCAGGCTTCACACAGGTTCAGCTCTAAATATAGACCCACACTTGAGCCTGCTGTCTGGAAATGAGCATGATGTGTTCAAATGCAAATCAGGAGCTCCCAAAGCCGGAAGGGCTTAAAAGCAGAGAGGCACGACAGGAAGGAGCTTCAAAATAAAGGTTCAGGAGGTCGGAGGGGTGGAGACGTTTACCTTCAACGTGCACGTTTTAGTCCGGTTCTGGTGGGAAAAGTTCTCCACATCAGAATTTTGTTAAGTCATCTCACCGTGAGACACATCTCGTGAGCTCAAAGAGAAACAGATGGAGGTTAAAGGTCGGCGTCTTGCTCAGAGACACTTCGTCAGCTGTTCAGTCGTCTTCTTCATTTTGACTTCATTCCTGACAGTTTTATCTAATCGCGCTCGTACAACTGCTGAAATAATCCTGTTCTCTCTGCAGCTGCACAATGACATGTATTATTTATGGATTTCTCTGTTTTCACTGTCTGCTTCCACATTATTAAATAACAAGGCGCTTCTGGTCTAAATATAGAAAACAGTCGGCTCTGTGACGGGCTTAAATGTCTGAAAAATATGAGTTAGCGTCGACCTGCAGGAAGCCCCGGAGCAGCCGGACAGACGGAGCTGACAGCTGACCGGGCGGCTGTCAACTAAATGAGCTTCTCTTACAAAAGCTTCAACAGGACGAGGGAGGAGGAGGAGGAGGAGATGACAGGACGACAGGTAGAGAAGAGAAGGACAGAGAGAAAAGTCACACAGGACAAATAAAGGACAAAGAAGAAAGAGAGAAAGAATAAAAGGCTTTTTTTTATGTTAAACTTTGTTGTAATTTGTTTGAAAAGGGAACTGAAATATCAGTTTTTCATATCTTTTCTTTGAAACTACAAACTTTCAGCCTTCAGACTGAATTCAAAAGCAGTTTTTTCCCCAGCGAGTAGTCTTTATATATGATTGCATGTGCTCCACTCTTGTGGGGAGCTGAGACACTATATTTAAATCAGCGCTGGAATCAGAAAACCTGATGTTTGTCTGAACAGAACGAGCGGGTGATTGATTCTGAGACGTGCACACAGATCTGAGGGATAATAATCTCTGGCTTCATGCAAATCTTGTTCAGATTTGCTGGCTCTCCTTTGCCGGCCAGTCAGGAGAGGCTGGAACCACTGAAGAGGGCGGAGTGTTTACTGGGGAGAATACAGTCACACCGGTCCTTCTCCCTCACCACAAGAATATTTCTGAGCTTGAACTGTATTTCAACCCACAAAACTACAGGGGTTTGTTTCCAAAAATCTACAAAGGATGAACTCCCCGCAGCAAAAAAAAAAAGAAAAAAACATCACTGACGCCACCAGAAGCAACATTAGACTTCAGGCTGGGATTCACATTTGATGTTCTTCATGTTTAAACTACAATGACTCGTCCAAAAAATGAGTTGGACAAAGAGAAACCACGCACAAGACAAATGAGAGCAGAACTCACAGGCATGAAGCTTAAATTTCACATTTCTTCAGTGGAGTTTGGTAGAAACAATTCCACCAGATGAGGTTCTTGTCCTTAAACACTCGTCTCTCTTTTAACAGGTTGTTTTCTGTCTTTCTGCTCAGTTTAATATGCCAAATCCTCAAGCTCCATCACGAGTGGCACAAACACAAACACACGACTTCTACAGAAACATTCAGCCTCTAATTGGTTGCGTTTGGTTGAGATGTCCCGTTAGATGAAGTCTGGCAGCGATCCACGCGTCCTCGCCTGCTGCTCTCCAGTAAACACTTTTGCTTTTGACTCTGCAGTTTCAGATCAATCGTTTCCTCTGTGGAGCGAGTTACTCAGCAGGAACTGACAGGAGGATTTAATGTGAGAACCCCTCAGAGTCTCTGTGCAGTTTGGTCTTTCTGCTGCGTTGATTTCACCTGACAAAAAGACGTTATTCTGAAACTATTTCAGCCGCAGAGGAGCTTGTGTTTCTCTGACACGTCTCTAGTTTGTGGTACTGTTGCAGCGTCCATTTATCTTTAAGTAAAATTCCCTCAGTGTTGTGTCAGGTTTTCCCCTCGGTATGGAGTGTGGTGCTGAATATTAATATTTTTCAGGGTATTGAAGTTAGAAATTCTGGTATTATGACAACTCGAGTTTCTGGTCCAATGAATCTGCAACAGTCAGGTCCTGATAAAAGGTTTGATGTTCAAAATGAATTGTTTAATTACCATTTTTATCGGCACAGTGGATTGAGGCGTCTGTTCATTTATTAAAATGTCTCATTTTCTGAGCCATTTTATGACTTTTAGACGGGAGTCTACAAGCCGGGGATTGATTACGTCCCCCGCAGAATTGATTCGCCCCGCCTCTCTGCATGGATCTATTATTAAACGACACTCTGCTCCACTGAAGGGACTCTCTCATTTGTCCTCTGCCGTCGTAACTGGAGCCGCGGCGTTAAAAGATCTGCCGGGGCGGTGTCGGATGCCCCCGGGGCCTCCAGATCCGTCCTCATCAATGCCTGCTCACATTTCACATAAGAACACCTGTCGGCTGGTGTGGAAACGAGAAGGGAAGAGCTGAACCCCGAGGAGAAACCATAAGAGCTGCTTCTGCTGCAGCACTTTCATTTTTCATGTTTCAGACACTCCAGAGCGGCAATTAAAGCCAGCGGGGTTACAGCAGAAATATCTCTCTGCTTTACAGAAATCCCCACAACTTCTCTTTGCTTTGCACTTTTGCAGAAGCCAGAGTTTAGATTCAGACACATTCTCGAACCTACACCAGAAAACACGTCTTAGTTTGCCTCAGAAATCAACAGGAAGTCCTTGTTGTGAGAGGATGTTTAGGGTTAACAGTGCTGACCAGTGTTACTGTGGTCCAGCTGCTAAACTGATTAGCTCAACACGTGAGACTCTTAAGATTAGCCGACGTTTGTTTGTGCGACTGTTCAATAAAAACTGGTTTACACAAAAAGAGATGGATGTATTTTCGGCGGTGTTATGTAAGCAGATCAGCTTCAGATACATCAAAGTAAAAGACACAAAGAGCAGAACACAACAAGCTTTCGACTCCCCAAACCACGATGAAATATTTAACGTGAATCTCAAATCCCACAAATACCTCCTCAACTAGAATGAGTACAAAAACACAAATAACTTCATTCCCTTTAATGTCCTCCAGAGTTTCCCGATGAAGGGACAACTTTACTCTGCAGAACTCTGCATGTTTGACGACATGGAATCCAGTACAGAGGCGATTTACGGAGTTTAGCGAATTCAGCCATGCAGCTAACGTAAGCAGTCCACTTAGCTGACAAGGCCCCGGGTTTCCTGCAAATAAATACCCCACCTTAGTATTGTATTCCCTGTCGTCAAATTGGCAGCCACCGGCCACAGGTTCTGACCTCATGGTGCATTCAAGTGCACTGAGTAACGTCAGAAATCTATACGCCAATAGCGAAAGGTCATTTGAACTGTTTCCACTTCACACATCGCTTTAACCAAACCCATTTTTTCCGCCTCCTCGCCTCCCCTCTCATTGCAGAAACCTCAGGGGGGACAATGAAGCAAAAGTGTCTCCAGTTGTTGCTTATCACCGACTCCCACTCAACCCTCAGTTCGTCCCCTTGAGATCAGATAACTCCGTCCCATCCTCTCCTGGCACATCTGTCCAATTAGTTCATCTGCATACGCAAGAGCAGCTCAAAGAAAATGCACATTAAACTGCATCTTGGACCCGTTGGGGTTGAATTCGACACTTTTATTCAGAACATTGTCCAGATTAGCACAGATTTGGTTATCTCTTCCAGAAAAAGAGCCGCTCCGACTGGATAAAAGCCTCATTGTTGAAGAAAAGCACCAAGCTCCTTGTTTCCTAATCAAGGATTTTGAAGCCAGAGGTTCTGTGCATGTTTTATTGAGCAACACTCGTATAAGACGAGCTATTTTCTTCCTCGAGGAGAGGGTTTAGTAATTCAAGCCTGTGTGACTCACTGGACCTTGTTCCTTCAGCCTGATGACAATTTACTGCTCTCCGGGGAAAATGTCGCAGGGAACACACACACAACTACACAAACCACAGACTGTTTACAGCAGAAAACTGAGCTGTGACTTTCTGCAGCAGGAACAAATAGTTTGAGATAAAATACAGGAGAAATTCAGCCTCGAGACAACCTGTTCTTTTGAGAAAAATACATCTACTTTCAGTGGAAACTGATAGGGAGGCAAACAAAAACAGACTGAGAGAGATAAGAAGAGATAAACTGCAGATTCTTCAGATTCCAGCTTCTTAAAATGTGATGATTTGCTGCTTTTTTTGTCATTTATCACAATAAATGAAGAGTCTTTGCGTTTTGGTCTGTTGGTTGAATAAAAGAAGCAATCTGGAGACGTCAGTTTGAGCTCTGGGAAACTGTGACGAGCATTTTCCGTGTTTACACTACAAAAAGAAAATTGACAAATTCATCTTGTGTGAAAACAATCGTTAGCGGCAACCAGAGAATAATCTCATATCCAAACTGAAGCCAAACATCCACAGAAGACACTTCTAAACCCATAAATCCAGAGCAGAAATCAATGTTTGGTTCCATGTCTTGAAAACAATATTCTGTTGTTATTTTCCAGTAAGCAGTTAATAATCAGCTGACAATTTCTTTGATATCTTTCCAGGAAACTTGTAACTTGTTTCTGCTTAACTTCATTTTTATTTCCCACTCGTTTCTGTCTAACTTCCTCTCAGCAGGCCGCTGAACTGAAGTCGGTCGTTGCAGCTTAATTTCCAGCTGGTTTCTGTCTGACTTCCCTTTACCTCACTTTATCGTGTCAAAGCATTTCCAGTAAGTTTTGAGCTAATTACCACCTACTCCCAATAAAATTTACAGACCTGTAAACTTAAGTGTTACCAAATGTTTCTGTCATCGTCAGACGTGGCCACGAAGGCTGTGAAAGAAAATTTCTTGTCCTAAAAACGAAAAACAAAATGAAAAGCGTCTGAATCCCCCAAATATTCAGTTCAACAAAAGTGTAAATAAAATCTTCCAGCTCTTTAAGTTTCTAAAAACATCAAATATGTCGAGTGAGTTTAGGGAGGATGTGCATCTCAAACATTTCGTATTTGATGTGGTGCTGCAGCTGAAGAAACCGCCGTCCTGATTTTGTTGGATTTTGCTGGAAGAAAACATCAAGGATGTGGATAAAGATGAAGAAGACTGTGCTGAATCAAACTTCACAGAAACATGAAGAGAAAATGCACAAGTTTAAGAGGTTAGTGTGTTTAACTGATCTCCTCTGCAGTCTTGTGTGTTTGGGCTATAAATAATTCTTAAATTAGTTATTAATTCATCTGTTTCCTTTAATAATAGATCAGTCGTTCAGAGCCAGTCAGAGAAAATGCTTGTTTTTTCTGACCAACAGTCGAAAGTTGTTGAGAGTTTAATTTTCTGTTAATCAATATTTTACTGAACTGACTAATTGTTTCAGCTTTAATGCGCTTTTCTACTTCAATATGGGCATTTTAACCTCAGATCATTGGTGCAGAAACAGAGAGAAAGTCACCGTCACCTGCTGGTTTTGTCAATAAACTGTAACTTTAAATTGAATTTGGTGCGAACAGCTGGCCGAGCATCATGACATTATGAAATCATGTTTTGGCAACTGTCCCTCTAACTCGGAGTGAAACGTATGTTTAGGTTTATAATCTGACGGACGACCATACAGCGGTCGAACACTTCTGGAAAAATCTCTCCATCAAGGTCAACAGGACGAATTTCTACTTCGTCCTTGGAGATTAAAGCTTTTCTGACTTCAGAAGAAAACTGCTGGATGAAATCTGTGTGTTCTCCTTTCATAAAAAAAGAAAATGGAGCTCAGCAGAGTCAAGGATGGAGCCCGGTTCAAAGATAAGAAAACCAAGGTGCTCTTTGTGCACACACATAGTTTAAAGCCTCAGCAGGAGCTGAAGGTAGCCGGCAGAGTAAAATCCTTTCATAAAACATAAAAGCGTCCCTCCCTTGCTTTAGACTCAGCGAGATTATGTGGAGGTCGCACGACTCGCAGCCAAACAGGGCGAGGTGAGTCCAGGTGAGGAGGCACGAACAGGAAATGAGTAACACTCTTCTTCACCTCAACATTTAGCGAGGCTCTTTACCTCCAGCTGCTCCGGTGGCCGCCATCTGAGCGCGTTTCATCAACTCTGCCCGGATAAACAGCGGTTGGAAAATGTACTTTGCTAAAGTACTTCTTGAATAATGGTGTCTGGCGCTGGAAATATCTCGGGCCAATTTTTGCTTCCCCGCAGGACGCCGGCGCTGTCGGAGAGGAAAAACACATCGAAGCCTGCGTGCGTTTACTTGACAGAGTTGTTTTTCGCTCAAACTGCAGATGTTAACTTTTATTTCTGCGCCTCCCTTTGGAGGATTTTATCCTCCAACACACCCCCGTTCCTTTCATTTTTCATGGGATGGCTGTTCCCGCTGTGAGCCACCTCAGGCTGCAAGACACGTTGTTTACCATTCATGTGACTGAGCATAAGGACTCAAATCCAGCGCACACTCTGATTGTGCCACATCGTCCAGGCGGAGGCGTGAAGAAATCATGTCGAGGGCCGACGCAGCAGAGAGGCATTAATCAATCAGACGGCGGGTGACTGACTGTTTAGGAAATTAGATTTTTGTTCTTTTCAGCTTCAACAAAGCTGAACTAATGATGCAGCCACCATCTGAGGGACACTGATAAAAGTGCTCCTCTTGTAAATAAAATCTGCTGCAGTGTTATGGAAATTTTCTTTTACACTTATCTGTGCAGTAAATGCTTTTGCTGAGCATGAATGTTTTCTGAATAATGCAACATTCGGAGGATACAGGGAGAGCAGCTCCAACCGCAGGACTTTATGTACCTTATTCTTCTGTTCAAGGACAAATCAGTGATTGTGAACTCGCTCTATTCTCTCCTAGAACAGAACGAGACGACACTTTCAGCAGCGCTGACTGACTTTGTGAAAGACGATGAGGAAACAAAGTGTCATTAAATATAAAAGAAATCTGTTTTTCACACATAAGTTGTTGTTGTTTTCTAGATTACTCTTTTGTTTTTTGGTCATTAAAATGTCAGATAATGTTTTGTCGATCAGCGTTTTCTAAAGCCCAAGTTGACGTCCTCAAAACTGTTTTGTCCACAACCTGATAAACACTTTAAAGCTCAGTTTTTTTAGTTTCTTCCTTTGGGAAAAAGAATTGCAGCTTCACAGTTTCTGACTGACAAAGGCTCAATTCCATGTGAGCTTTTCATAATCAAAACACAAACCTTAGATGTGATTCCACACTAATTCCTGCTCAAAATCAAACAGGACTGGTTTATTTGTCAAGAAAACACAAAATGGGAGCGACTAAAAAGAGAATCAAGTCAACTTAATGTCACACAAGCACGTTTTCTTAACTTTAAGGCTTCTGCCAGGTCTGTAAAAACAAAATAAACAGTTTTCAATGTCTTACCATCATGAGTTCCCTCTGGAACGACTTCCTCTCCTTGTTGTCCATGTTCGTAGACTCCTCTTTGAGTTTCTCCAGAACCGACGCCACCTTCTCGGGCTCATTGTCCAGCTCGGTCCGGCAAAAATAATTCAGAGGCAAATTCCCGTACCCGAGAGCATCTGCAAACGCCCTCCAGTTGCCCACATTTTCCATTAAAACCGTGCGCACGGTTGCGTAAATGTATGTAAGAAATTTGCAAGGCTTCAGGATCTGCTCCAGCAGCATCGTGGTTGTTAGGTCCGGCCCACACCAATAAATGGGCTTGACTTTACCCAGAACTAAAACGTTCTTGGCATGGACGAGGCCGACCTTTCCCTGATAGTATCCAATGTACCACTCTTTGGTCCGCAGTTGCCCTCGAAGTTTGATTTTCTCCTCGCTCAGCAAAGCAATAACATCCCCCTTTTTGTACTCCAAAAGATAAGTGCTCTTGTGCTGCCTGATCACCGTTTTGATCAACTTGCCAAATTTAAGGTTGGTAATGCACCGGTCCTGAAACTTTGGGTATTTGGATGTGACAGCGAGCGGCGAGAGGACAATCTTATCCACCTCTTTCTTTTTCAGAAACCTCCTCTGACCTGTTATCCTCGCTCCACTTTTAGGTGGCGGCGGTGGAGTTTGGACACAGAACTGTGTGAGGATACAGTCCAGAGCATCCTTGACCTGAACCCTGAGAGTGAAGTCTGAGATGTTGTTGGGGTCGTGTGACGAGATCATGTACAGCAGCCTGCTGACTTTACCCAGTTTCACCTGAAATCCCCGAATCATCCCAGCACCCTCGTTTGCCTTCACCTGGTAGTTGGACATGTTGGAGTATAATCCCACCTGGAGGTCCTGAGGGAACCCCAGGATGAACTGGTGCTTCCCCCACAGCTGGAGGGCCACCGGCGGGGTGGAGCTTGCCTGCCGGCCCACCTCGCTTACCAACAAGGTCTTGGGGGCACAATCATGCCCAAACATGGCCACGACTGTCTTGAAGGACGGGTGGATGTGCTTGGGTCCGTAGACGCCCAGAGTTACTTTCCTCTGCATGTGATCCCAAACTGTTGTATTGTGGGTGATGTACTGCGACTGAACCACAACAGCTACATACATACAAGGCTCCAGGCTGTCCAGCTGCACCTGGACTGTGTCCTTGTAAATGTAAGCATTTGGGATTGGCGTGTAAGGTCCGTCTTTGCAGTCGCTTCGAACACAAAGCACCTCCGCAGTGTGACAGCTCTCCTTCTTCACAGTTACCAACACCTTCATCTCCAGCGTGATGAAAGACTTGGTCTCCATGTTGCTGAGCTTGATCTCCACCACAGGGCTGACGGTGGAGCAGCGATCGTTGTTGAGCTCCAGAGGAGGGTCTAGTAATGCTTTCATGGAGATCTGCTGGTGGTCTCCATGACTGACATGACCTTCGGGGATGTGAGCACTGATATGGGTGTCCGGCAGCTGAACAACTCCTCCATTACTGTCCAACCTGCACACGATGTTGGTCTCCACCGGCTGTGTCTGACCCCATCCAGGACTCTGGCCAAGGGAGTCAAGGTCATGGCAAGACCTGGCTAGCTTTCTGTGGTTTAACCAAGCAGTCCTGAAGTCCTCCCTGCTCTGGAACTGCTCCGGTACAGGAGCCTTAAGGCCTGTGAAGAATCCCGAAGAGGGTAAGGTTGGGTTTGACTGCGCCTGCAGGACTGAGAGTTCTGAGAGACTGTGGGAACGTTTACTCCTGAAAAATGGGTTATCCCTGTGGAGGTTTGGTAAAACCTCTTGGTTTGGGCTGGTGGGGGTGGTACTGTTAATGTGGCAGGTGCTGAACCCATTGCTCATGACTGCACCGGTGTTAAAGTTGGAGCAAGACGACGGAGATGCCAACGCATCAAACAGAATAAGATCTGCTGAGTTCCTCCCCCCTACATCTTTGCAGTTTTGATCTAACGGACAGATGAAGGGGTTCACAGAAAAAGGACTGTTGTTGTAAAGTGTGGAGGGCCTGAGGCTCATCCCCGTCCACTCCCCCAAACCTCCAAACTCCTTCGACCCATCCTCGTACCCTTCCCCAAGACTGTCAATCATCCCACTGTCGCTAAGCGAGGAGTTCCTGAAGTTGACCGGCTGGACGTAAGCGGCCGGGATGTAGCCCATTTCAGTGTTGTTGTGGGCGTACCACCACTCACCACCTGATGTGTCCAGCACGTAGAGGTGATCACCTTTGGAGAACTTCAGCGTGGTGAAGCTGCTCGGGCAATAATCCTTTATGGCGACCACTTCCTGTGCAGCTTCATAGGAGGCTGAAGTGTCCAGCCTTAAGGCACTTGGAGAAGGCACTGGAAAGGAAAAAGAAATCAAAACTTTAACAGTTAATGATGCTGAAGTCAAAGTCCAGATGCTAAAAAAAAATTTTTTTCAAGTAAAATTATTTTTTAAATAATTCCCCTCAAATGCATTCAAATTAAATGTAAGCAGGAGAAAGTTCAGATATTTGTGTTAAGATGTAGGAAGGAGACAAAGTATTTGAATCACCTCTGGTCTGTTTGTCTGGATTGCAAGTAATGATTATAAAGCTTGGCCCTTTTTGGCTGACACCGACATAATGGACCAGTTGCACTAATGAGATGAGGGTAGGTCAGATCAGACAAACAGGTTTCAAAGCCATCCAGAATACACCCAAAATAACATGAAACCTTATCTTTAATCAGTCTGAGTACAACTACAACATTCTCAGAGCACTAGGTAAGTGTACAAGCAGATGAGCTGCATAATTTACTGCATAATCTACTATTTTTAGTCCTGCTCATTAGCGTATATGGAGCATGTAAGCAAAGCTGTAATGAAGTGCAACCAGTGAGGCGAAAGAGCCGGAGAAGTAATAAAAGCACTTTCAACAACACGACTGAGTAATTTCACTGTGAGCGATGAATTATTAAAACTCCAGAGCTTGTTGGTGGTCTGACCTTTGACATCGTTGAGACTGGCCCCTGTGACGCCTTCGCTGAGGTCGATGAGCGTCCCCTCAGACTTACAGCGAGGGAGGATGTGGTTGTTGTTGGTCACTCTGATGATTCGATGGGCTGCCATGGCCGGTACTTATCGTAGCATTCGCTCATTGGCAGCTCTTCATCTGGAAGGGAAACAAACAAAGGATTTAAGGGCGGGAGAGCCACCAGCCAGTTATAAACACATCTACATTCAGTCACATCCAGAGAGACTTCCCAAGGCAGCACTGGATGAGGAAGATTAATTCTCTAGATCGCTAACACAGTAGGAGCCTGCAAAGGTCAACGCAGCTGCAGCAGAATATAAAGCTTAGAAATATCACTGCATTTTTGAAGGAAGTGAAGGATGTGTTGGAGAAATAATGACTGCCTGCCGAACAGTGAGAGCTTTTTTTTTCTAAATCAACACAAAGACCGTGAGCGTTGAACTGCAGGAGAAGGGGAGAGAGTGTGACTTAGAGGGAGAACCATCAAAAAGCAATAAATGAATGAAACCAGAGGAGATTCAAGTTCTGTGTGAAAGTGGGCAAGGTCAGAAAGCAGAAACATAACGTCAAGCATGAGGTGGACGCACAAAACAACAATATGTGGACAAAAACCTTTGGGATCAGTCTGAAGCTGTAACAGCAAACACTCCTCTGGTTTCCAACAGAATTTATAAGCCTGTCTGAGAGGATTTACTTAGTGAGGTCGAACATTCACAGTTGTTGCTAATGTTAAGTTTCAAAACCATTCAAATATGTTTTAAAATTAGCGTTAAATAAATCAATTTAAATGGAATTTCCAATAATCTGCTCTAATTTTTCCAAGGAGTGAAAAGGCACAAAAAGCAAAAGTAAGTAAAAAGTAATTAGCTGCTTTGCACCATAAACGTCTATTCGTGATCTACGAAATGAGAAATGGTTTGCAAACAGTTATCAGACAGAAGTATAAGGTCATAAATTATATTCTGAAATGGTGTGCAGAAGATGCCAGGAGCAGGCAAACAGCTACCTTGACTGACTTAAGGATGCTCCTGGATTGCTAGCATGTTAGCGGCTAGTCGCTAGCTACAGAAGTTCACAAACTAGCCATAGGATAGAAGCTTTTTGAGGATCTGTAATCAGGACATCTCTGCAGCTCTACAGCACACCATTTAATGCTGTAGTTATAATAAAATACATAAAAAGGTTAGATACCCGACATAAGAAGCTAGTCTGTCTGCAGTCACACTAGTAGGAATCTTTTCCTACAGGGAGTTCAAACCAGACATCTCATCCTTCTCTGGCTTTATTAGCTCCACTGCTCGGTCTGTTATGAGTATTTACATCTGTGATCGTATCAACCAAGTTACCAATTTCCTTGACAGAATTGAGCTGTGATTCAATTTGTGTATGAAAATACACAGTCAGCAGAGGACTGTAATCTGATTAGAGCGGCAGCGAGAAATAGTTTTGCTGCAAAACGTTGTTCCCTTCAGTCACGAGGGACCTGATTATTCCTGCAGGATGAGGCGAGCGGCGGGAACATTTGCATTTGCACACTAATGATGCCATTTTAATCTGATTAAAGCAACACAGGCTATAGAGGCTGCCATGTTAATGCCTCTCACTGATTATCTTCATTAGAGCTTCAGTGTTGGGGCTGAATTTTCACATTTTGATTCTGATGCAGGAGTTTGTCTATATAAAAAAGATCTGACGTGTAAAGCTGATCTGGATCTAATCAGCTGGTCAGAACTCCCTTTGAAAAAGCATTGATTTAACTCTCTCTACACACATCAGAGCAAAATATCACAAAAATAGCAGAAAAATTCTCATTTTTGTGGCAGATGTAACTGTTTTTCTTGTGTACTTCACACAGTAACAAGGCTGTTATGTGTAAACTCGTGCCGACACATGACTAAAACCACAGCCCAGAGTCAAAGAAAACTACTGCTGCGATAAGGCAAATAACTGTAGGTTAGGGGTCTATTTTCAACATAATTTCTTAAACTGCGATATGCAAAATTTTACCATTCATCATCGTCTTGACAGGCGAGTGTCTGTCCCTGAGGACAAATTTTATCTGATGAGATAAAACTTTCAATTTGGCTTCTTTCACTTCCTCATTTTTTCAGCTGCAACCATAAAAATGGTCTAAATTCAGCTGCATGTGAACACAAAACCAAAGATAGTCATGATATCTATAGATATAGCACCTGGTTGGTTTCTCTGTTCACTTAAAGTTCTCCACTACTTCCAGATCATATTTTGGAACCACTCACTTTCTAGTGTTTTCTGCTTTTTGCTGGTGATAAATCCTAGAGGGGCTGATCATAATTAAATTTTGAACATCCTCAGTTCTTTTGTTTTATTCAAAAGCAAAATCTAAAAATAAAAACTCCAGAGGGAGAAAACAAAAAACGACAAACTGGTGTTTGCTTGGCAGTGAGAGGAGGGCAGCGTACGACAGCGACTTTATTATGCAACAGAGCAAGACAGAAAAAAAGAAGCAGCAACAGAAATATTAAGAATTCATATCCGGTTTCTAATATCTTCAATGACTCCCATCTCTTGAACGACTCGAAAGACAGTCAGGAGTGTTGGTTCGCCAATTTGACGACAGGGAATTCAGTACCGAGGTTTGGTTCTTGGCAAGCGGAGCTCTCACGTGAGTCAGCTAACAGGAGCGCTAACGTTAGCTGCATGGCTAAATGAGCAAGCGGTAACTGTCTCGAAAACTTCCATCTCCTCTGACTTTCCACCACATTCCCGGTTCAAAACATTGCTCCCCTGTGAACGTGCAGCACAGAAGTTTAGCCTTTCTTTAAACCTCTGCTGCTTTAATCTGCTCTTTTTTAAAGGAAGTCTGGCAGAACTGAGCAGACGTATGAATTCGTGTCTCAAAATGACAGGAGAAAAAGTGAGACAGTGGGAAGTTTCAGAGCGCTTCCTCTCCGGAGGTTGAGTGAAGCTGCAGCAGAGGTGCACTCTGGGATGCAGAGCATGCAGCGAGGAGAAAGTGGAGCTTGTTTAATGGCGGCATCTGTTCACCTGGGAGCCCGAGCTGAAAGCCCGTCAAACTCCTCCGAGGTGACATTTCATTTTCCTGCACACTCGCTGCTGGTTGGGGATCGTGTCGCCCCGTCGATAAAACCCCTCCTCCCGCTCGAAAATGAGCACTCAGCGGGCAGCGAGAGTGAGGCTGCGATCAATAACAAGCTGCCAGACAAAAGACACTGTCACAGGCTTTGATATAAGACTGAGGCGAACCCCGCTGAATGCAGCAGGCGGTGAGGGTGGCCCTGACAGCTACACAGGAAAAGTAAAAAGAGCAATTGGAAGATGGCAAACGCAGCAGGAGCTTCAGTTCAGAATCCACACTGAACCTCCTGGAAGCTGATGGAAAACTGACACAGGCAATTATAGAAACAGTTCAACAAGACTGCGATGCCCTGCACGTAACCTCTACAAGCAGGACTCTTTACATTTTACATAACAACACAAAGCATGTGCAGCATCTGGGGAACATGAACTCCATTTTACTTTTGTTTCACTTCACGTTGGCAGAGAAATTTCAACTACAGAGAAAGACGAAACACAAGGGGATCCTTGCAAACTGCCGGAGGGTTTGTGGGTTAGCCTTCCTCAAAACTGGAACATCTTTCCCCCCACTGGTGCGTTAATATCCGAGTCGGTGAAATACTCTGCGTTATTAACTCATTTGAGTCGGGCTGACAGAGCGGAGGAGCGGCGAGGACGCCGGGGAGTCGAAAGTTTAATTAGCCGAGAGTCGGCCGGGCCTAATCCCTGGATGAATGTTGTTATAATAACCGTTTCCAGAAGCCATATGCTCACAGACACTTTATCGTTTTTCCATCAGAGCTGTTTAAAATGAGACAGAGAATGAGACACAGCAGCAGAGGCCTGCAAACAAAACAGATCCTATCAGAAGCATGTAATATTTAAGTTTAATCTACTGCTGAATTTCCTGTGTTAGTATGCAAACAGGCTGTAATCCGCAGATCAAAGACGGAGGCTGAAGGGCTAAAGTCTTTTAAATCAAGATCAAACGAACCAAAGACTCGACTGAGTCACGATTCTTCACCATCAATTTAACAAAATTAAATGAAAAAAAAAAAATGTGTTCGTAGCTGCGTCATTAGACGTTCATCAATAAAAATCTAAATGTTTCTTCAGCGCCTCCTGTACATTGATAACATGGGCTCTTTTCCTTTCTTGGTAAAGTCTGTTAAGACAAAACAAGCCACAGAGTCATTATTTCTGCCATAAATAGAGTAAAAAAACATCCAAACTCAGCTTCCTTTGACTTTAAACTCCATTAAAGGTCAGCTCTTTCATCCATTTTTCAGGAAACTGAGTGCAGGCTTAATTCAGTCCTGACCTCAGGGACAGAAACACATTAGGTCTACTTGAATCAGGTACAGGACTGGCCGTCCTGTTGTGGCCCGAGGCAACGCAGCTCTGCTCCCAGCATGCATTTGGACATTTGTTTACACCTGCGATCAGCCAGCGGGAGAAAACAGACAGGAGCTCAAGGAAAGTACGTCCTTGGATGGAATAAAACTGATGGTGGGAGATCTTTAATGAGCGGTTTCACCTTATATTTCAATTGATCATGCATGAGTTTATTATTATTTTGATTAAACTGCTGACATAGTCATTATTTGGTCTGCTCAAGTAATTGGCAAACTCTAAATTTGTTTAAAAACCTATTAGATTTTGTGTGGCTTTTTATTAAGTTGTCAGGAAATTATTTCCAAAGTAGATGAGAGCAGTACGTCACTTTCTGTCGACATAAGAGCCACGCCCATTTTGGGGGGAAACCAAAAGGGGGAGTGGTCAAAAAGTACAAAGGTAGGCGATTGCTGTGTTTCCATGGTTACATAGAAGTTCAGTGTGTAAACATGGTGTAAACTGCTTTTAGATTATGTTAAACACACACACATCTTTCATCGGAATAACTAATTTCTTCTGGCATAAATTTCTCGTTTATTAAAGTTCAAGCTGTTACTAATTTATGATGAATCATGAAAAATTGATGGTGTGTTTTTCCTCTGATGCAAAACATTTCCTCTACATTATGATGTCAGAAGATTGCACTAATAGAGGCTTGAAGTGGGTTTCAAAGTCCAATATCAGGCAGTGGCATCAGGGGATTGAGGAGATGAGAAGATAACTGATAAACAGATAAACATCATGTCCCTCAGGCTGAGTTGGTAATTCCTCTCTTTCCAAATGTCCTGCTGCAGCTTTGTTTCATGTTTGGGCTTTTATGTTTTACCTGCAGAAATAAAGAAATTAATGACTAAAAAGCCTCAACCTGGCACTCGGTCAACTACATTAGTTTGCAGCACTGCTCTGCTCCCGCCTGCCACCCTTCATCAGTTGAGATATTCATCCGTAAAATATTACAATCGCTCCCAACTCCCCTCAGGAAGGTCTTCCAGGTAAATGAGTGTGTTAAGTGCCGAGTTTTAGTGCCGCTGGAGGAGATTCTTCAACCGCTGGCGGTTTAAGAAGAGAGCTTCACACTCAGGAAGAGGAAGCAGCATTTTTCATGTGTCGGTAGTTCAACTTCAGGGCAGCAGATAGTGTAATTTTTAACATTAAGCGTGTTGAATGCAATAACTTTCCTAAAATGTCTCCTTTTATGGCAGCCAAGTAGCAACGCATAAATCAGCAGATGGATGATGAAATAAAACTCTGTAATGGTCTGAAAATGTGTTCATGTAATCAATTCAGGGGAGAAGCAGAGCAGCTAATTACCAAATTATCCAGCATTTATAATTCCATGAAAAGGGTTTAGCATATTTTTAATGGATTAAGTCATAATGTTGATGAACAAAGCCTTGTGTTGCCAAGTAATAATAAAAGAGTTATGAGATAATTAGGGTATTTTGTTACATCATCAGGTCTTGTTTGTGGTGACAAAAATAGATGTTTTTGATACCTGAGATTTATATCAGGAGTTGTAGGAGACGGTGGAGTTTGCAGGCCTCAAGTTCTGCCAGTCACCACAGTTACAGTCTCCATTTCAAAATTTAAAAAAAAAATGTCACACCACTGGATATCTTAAAGAAAACCTCAGGACTATTTCTAGGAGTGTTTATGGGGACAAAAAGGAGACAAGCTGTAGCTGTAAGACAAAACTGGGCGTTACTAATGAGATCACAATAGCAATGGATGATATTAGCATGGACAGCAATGCCTTAAGATGTGACTAACATGCCTTATTGTTGCATTTCATTTCTAAGTTTTAGCACAATATTGTAGGATAAAAAACTATTTGGCAAACAGTGTAGCTCATCAACATTGTCAGTTAGTGATTCCGAAATACATAAAATATCCTGACAAAACACCCAAATACACTGGAGTGGGGCTTTAATGAGTTTTTGAGGATTTGCATGACAGTGCAGTTGTCAGAAAAGTAAAGTGTAATAACTCATCAGCAGAAATCACAGCAGGAGTTCTGGATGACAACTGTAATCAGGATGTTCTATTTGTTGAGTCGGAATAATTACTGTACATCAACACAGCCAGCACTAAGTAAAAGCTAAACACTGCATGAGAACATCTGGTAACTTCTTTTGCATATTAAGATTTATGATACAAAACAAAATATCTACTCCAAGAATATAAAATATATTCATTTCAAATGGGCAAGACTGCAAGATGAGCAGTACTTTAATTTAGTTTGATGTTTTTATTTTCATACTTTAAGTACAGGATAACTTCTTTCATGGAAGACTTATTTGTAAAACAGTATTTAAAGACTGCAGTGGACCACAGTGTGTGCATGTGTGTGTGTGTGTGTGTGTGTGTGTGTGTGTGTGTGTGTGTGTGTGTGTGTGTGTGTGTGTGTGTGTGTGTGTGTGTGTGTGTGTGTTGTGCCAAGCGGCCACTAATTACAAAATGGAGTGCGCCTTCACACGGAGCTGGAAAACGATGACATGAGAGTTTTAAGGCTTAGCCTCATGGGAGGGGGATGGGAAAGTGTAGTAAATGTGTGTGTGTGTGTGTGTTCAGCATCACTTTCAGATCAGTTTGTATGTTTGTATGTTTAACAGGGGGAGATGTGGTGAAGAGAAGGAGGAGAGTGTCGACTGAAGGAGGCTGCAGGATGGGTGAGGAGGGAAAAGACTGGAGAAAATGAAAGTGCATGGATATTGACATGGACAGCAACTCCATGGATATCAGCTGGGAATGCAATAGCATGGATATTAGCACAGATCACAGTAGCATGAATGTTATTAGCATGGACAGCGAGAACAAAGATATTAACATGGATATGAACAGCAATAGCACAGATATTAGCATGGATATGAATAGAAGGAGGAAGAGGGACAAGATGAAGAAGACACAAAGAAAACATGGAGGAAAAGGAAAAGTGGGGAGGAAGGTGAGGAGGAGGAAAGTAGGAGGAACCAGAAGAGGGAGGATGTGTTAGAAATATTTTACCAAAACATCCAGGACACACACACACACAAACACACACACACACACATACACACACACACACACACAAGGATGAGCAGAAAATCGGCCTCCATCTAATCAAATACAGTCGTGAATGACTGCAGGCTATAAGACAATCAGTGTGTGTGTGTGTGTGTGTGTGTGTGTGTGTGTGTGTGTGTGTGTGTGTGTGTGTGTGTGTGTGTTTCAGACCTTGAGGCTGCCTGATAGAGGGACGCTGGGAGGATTTTCAGCTTATCAGATGACCTTATTGGCCGGGCTGAGGAGGTGCAGGAGATGTGAGAACGCTCCACAACACACACGCTAATTGTCAATTTGTCATTTCCATTAATTTATCCTCCATCTGCTGCTGAGATTTCCTCTGAAATTGCATGTTTTAATGCCAATTCATGAATATGTATGTGTATCATCAGCAGTATATCAACAATATCACGGAAATTAAGCCACATAAAATGCTAGAAAGAACAGCAAGGCTCAATAAAAGGCAACAAAACTCATAAAAAGTCATTTGATCACTTTGTAAAGCCATTAAATATCAAAAAACACAATCGAAAAGCCTTAATTCACAATTATAAACTCACTGTAAAGCAGCATTAACACCATAAAGAATCATTACAGAGCACCACGGACAGGTAAATACAGGAATATTAAAAGAAATGTTTAACTGGAATGAAGAGGAATTCATCTCTGGATAGAGTTTTGCTAATATAAGGGAGAAAATGAGAGAATGATTGGTTTAAAAGCTAATTAGAAGTACTTGAGTATACATTTCTTAGTGTCTAAAATGAAATCTGGTTGGCTGATGGATCATTAAGCTATGGAGCACCAGAGATAGATAACTTTAGAAATATCACACATATGTTTATTGGATTGAAGCCGAATTGCTCTCCAGACAGTGTACTGCAAAAGTAAGCAAATAAAATTTGATAATTATCTTCTAAAAAATAGTTACAAGTACTTGAAGGTAGATTTGTTTGTAAAGTGAATGGACCCCCTACTGGCTGACAGATAACTAGAGAAATATCATAGGAATAGTACAGAGATTTTCTATTTAAGTGAAGCCGAATTCATATCTGTACATTGCTCTGCTAAAATCAGCACAAAAAGTAGCAAGTTACTAGTTAGAAACATGATGAAAATGTACTTAAATGTAAATGCATCTTTTGCTGGCTAGAGAACCATTAAAGAGCACCAAACACAGGTAAATATATGAATATCGTAGAAATATTAAAGAGATTTTTTTCACTGAAATTCAGCCGAATTACTCTCTCTATATTGTTTTGCTAAAATTGGCGACCAAAACGAGAAACTGACTTTTTCAAAGCTAATTCGAAGTACTTCAATGTAAATTCGGTTGTATTGTGAACCGACCTCTTACTGGCTGTGGAATCATTTGGCTATAGAGCACCAGGGAGAGATATCTCCAGGCATATCATTTAAATACTTGAGAGACTTTTCATTAGAGTGAAGCCGATTTTCTCTCTGCTATTGTTAATGCTAAAATCAGTAAACAAAATATACAAAAGATTGAGTAAAATAAAGTTAGAGGTACTTGAATGTAAATTTGAATGAATTCTGAACCGAACTCCTGCTAGCTGACGCCTCAGAGCGCCAGTTAACGGTAACAACAGGAATATCACAGGAATGCAATCGAGATTTTTCATGAGAGTGAAGCCGAATTCCTCTCCGCACATTTTCTGCTATAATTAGCTAACAAAATTAGCAAACGATGGGTTTAAAACATATATTTAGACGAACTTCACTGTAAATTTGATGGTATGGTGATTTGAGCTCATGAAGAAAAATCAACAGAGCATCAGATACAGGAATAACATAGACGGAGATTTTTCATTAAAGTTAAGCCGAATTCGTCGCCGCACATTTTCATGCTGAGATCGGTGAACAAAATAGAAAATGTTCGGTTAACAATCTAGTTAGAGGTACTTTAATGTTAATTTGACTGAATTCTGAACCCACCTCCTGCTGGTGGTACCAGTACCAGAAAAAAAAGATAACAGGAATATCACAGGAATGCAATCGACATTTTTCATGACAGAGAAGCCGAATTCCTCTCCGCCCATAGTTATGCTAAAAATAACGCGAACAAATAAGGAAATCCATCGTTAAAAAGATAATTAGACATAATTACGTGTAAAGTACGATGTAATGTAAACTGACCTCTTGCTGGCTGGAAGCCCGAACGGTCAGAGTAGGTGCGAAGTGAGCAGAAAGGTGAAGAATGGGAGCTGACGGTCACTTCTTCTTCCTCTTCCTCGTTGTTTCTCGCGTCATTTGTGTTGAGGATGAAGAACTGAACGGTGAAAAGTGTCAAAATGGTCGAATGGCAGCTCGTCCCCGGTCCAACAAGTGTTTAACGGTAAATCACACGCCGTCGGTCCGCTCTCCGTGCGTCCCTGCTCCGGTCTGAGGAGGAGGAGGAGGAGGAGGAGGAGCCGCTGTGGTGGAGGAGAGCGGGTGACGTCACGACAAGGAGGCGGGGCCATATACTGTATCTGCTGTACAGCATCAATATGATCAATTATCAGTTATTCAATATACATTAACATATGCGGTGCTATTACTTCATTTTATTACGTTTTACACTTTAATTTAAGCAAAAGTATCTGAATATTTCCTCCACTGCACACTCAACAATCCAGTAATCCATCCCTCATTTCTCTCCTGTGTGCTCTGGTTTGTTGTTGTTCTGTTTTGATCGTATTCCCCCCAGAATGAGGCAGAGAAGTGGCTCAAACTGGATAGGCAGATGGATGAAAACAGATGGATGTCAGCTCATTACTTCAACAAAGTGCCACTCCGTGATCAGACTGCATGATGTCAGCCGGTTAATGAAGCACAGACGCTCGCTGAGAAAACTGAGCTCGGTTATTTTTTCTTTTGTTATATTTGTAGAAAAATGTTTTAACATCCCGACAACAATCGATAGATATAAAAACCTGCAACATGCTAGCTCGGCAGCGATGCATTCTAACAATGGCAATGTTTGATTTTTATGTTTGTTTATTCATAATAATATTTGGTGTTTTCTTGCATGTGAGTGAGAAAAAAAGTACACAGCCACTGAGTCTGTCTTTCAGCAGGTAAATTGGCAACACAAAGCACACAGCCCCTGAACCAAACACAGCTACAGAGGCAGAAACAGCCTCCTGTGGTGGCTAACGTTAGCACAAAGCATACAGCACAAGAGCTGAAGAACAGAGCGGCAGCAGCAACAGCCTCCTTTAACTGCTAACAGATTCCTATAGCAGCTAACATTAGCACAAAGCACACAGCCCCTGAACCAAACACAGCTACAGAGGCAGAAACAGCCTCCTGTGGTGGCTAACGTTAGCACAAAGCATACAGCACAAGAGCTGAAGAACAGAGTGGCAGTAGCAACAGCCTCCTTTAACTGCTAACAGATTCCTATAGCAGCTAACATTAGCACAAAGCACACAACCCCTGAACCATATTTTGGTAGCAACAGCCTTCTAAGGGGGCTAACACATTCAGGTAACATTAGCACAAAGCACACAGCCTCGGAACTAAAGAAAAGAGTCACAGCAGCAGCAACAATCATCTTTAAGATGCATCTTAGATTTAATATTTATTTTATACTTTTTAAAATGATTTTGCTGTTGATTACAACTATTAATGGATTTGTTATTTTATCGAAGGACCCTTATTTGAATCATATTGTATCGTAGCAGAGTTTGTGATATCAGCAAATAGCATAACAATGTCCACTGGCAGGCTAATGATTCATGGACTGATTAAATTCAGCTCTCCTCTTTTAATGGACAGAAACAGCAGACAACAGTCGCTCTGAATGTCCATAACACTTCCAGAAAACAGAGCTAATAACCAAAATGAAATCAAATTTAACAGCTCCGGTTGCTGCTTACATTTTTAACAAACGGCGTCATGAAAAAAACTGCAAATAAAGGCACTAAAACTGCCTTTGGAGCCAGTAATGATCAACAAATTGTGTGAGTTTAAGTGGCTCTATAAATAAAGCCGAGTGGAGCTGAGGGGTAAACGGTCCTCTGCTAATGAGGCGCGGTTCATTGAGAGTTTGGTGAATAAACGCTGTCGGCGAGCTGGAGTCCCTCTGAGAGCGCTGTGGTCTGCGTGGAGCCATTAAGAATAACAACAGCAGCAGGAGCCGCTTCCACAATGTGGCCGCTGCATGCGAAACAGATGAGCTTTTCATAATGAAATATTAAAACAACGAACTTTCCATTTATAAAACACACGGACAAATTTTTATTTCAAGAAATATGTCATCGCATAGTTCATGAGTCTGAGGAAAGATGGAGATTGAGGAAAAAAAAACTTAAAAGAGCGTAAAAAGGCTGCGGGGGAGAGAAAAAGCAGCAGCGTGGGGAAAAACAGCAGCTTTCATCCGTCTAATGACCTTCCTCTTTCATCTCATTGACAAAACCACTCAGACGATTTGTGCTCGCTGCTGCACAAAGCTGCTGTCAGAGCAGAGGGATGTTGCTCTGGAGCCGGCTGGAAAAGACGACGCGAGGGAGAAAAAGTGTCTGGAAATCAGCAGAAGTTCAGAAATGAAGACGCTCTGCATGTGAGGATTTATTCATGGCTGCTGAACGGAAGCGTCTGATCGCCCGCTGAGACTCTGTCCTCTGATTTTAGTGATTCCTAAAAGATAATTCACTGCTCATTTGATTCCGTCTGATGCTGCGGTGACGTTTGTGTGCCATGTTTTTCTCACCACAACCAAATCCTTCGTTTGCCTGAACCTGACCGGAGCATGAACACAGAGTTGTTCAAATTCAACCTAGACAGACGTAAATGTTGTAACTTCTCTGTGGTTCTGCAGAGACGTACTCAGCGACATTTAATCTGCTGATTGGGTCGATATTTCAGACCTTTATAGATCTACTGGCAGCGAGAGAAGAGCAACCACATAAAACTGGAAACTGATCATAAAGAAACGTTTAACATTTCCATGATTTGCAGAATCGCCGACGTTATTCTGGCAACGCTTCAGCAGGACGGTTGGAGTTTCTGACTTTATAAGACTGAAACTCACAATAACAGTGACTCTGGACCTGAACTATCGCTTTTAAAACCCTCCTCCTGGCTGCATCGCCCCAATCTCTCTCCAACAACTGCTTCTTTTGTGAGTCTTTGATTGTACGAGTCGCAGCCGATCACCTGTTGTTGTATCTTTTCTACCCTCTGAACAAAAGGTAACACCTCGTCTCCTTTTCTCTGTTTTCTCAGGTCATGAAGCATCGATTTCAAGCACATTTGTGCCTCTCTGCTGCAGCGGCAGCAGCCTTATTTATGCAAAGGGCCATCTCTCCAGCACTGAAATACTTCTGTAACTGCAACCCACAAAATCGAGCATCAAATGCAGAATATCAAACACTTTAAGACGCCTGAGCGCAGCGAGCTCAAAGACAGCAGAGAAAAAACTTGACTTTGATCTGCTCCAGCGTGGAAACTTGTAAAATCAGCCCTCTGCAGCGTGTTGGCTGTCTGTTCCCCCTCAGCCGGGCCTCGGGGAGCTTTTAAAGGTGGCACCAAAAGTTTTCCAACAAGATGGTTAATTAGACCAACAGCTGGAGACCAACAACAGCAGAGGAGCGTCTTCTGTTACGGCCGACTTAATCAGGTGGAAATCAGGCGTCGGAGCAGCAGCCACTCCTGCTTTTTATTTATATTCCAATAAGTGTTTATCAAGCAAAGTCTCAGAGATCAAGGGTGAAGAAGTCTTGACGCTCAGAGTTCTTAACTTATTCAGCTCGTGTTTTCGTGACTCAATCGCCTCCCAAAAGCTGCAGGATTTCAGGAAAACATCCGGCCTTTCTTTCTGTCCACAGGGTACATGATGAATGCTGCAGCAGCTTCAGAGAAGTGGAAGCGTGTGTGATTTATCCCACCGCCCTCCGCATGCTCCTTCATTCTGCACTGTCAGCGGCCGGCAGGGATGTGATGGATATCTGTGGGACGACGTCTGAACTGACTGGAGACCAGCGCAGGTCCAGGTCACCTCTGGACGTGTTTCCACCGTCTCAGGCCGACGAGACGGCCCGCTAAATCAAAGAGGCTGAAGTTTTATTACTCACAATGCACTGATGCACAGCACATTCTTCACTCACGTCTTTATTTATGTTATTATTGTACATTTCCTCCAAAACAATAAGAAGACCTGGGGACATTTCCAGCTGTTTTTGTGGAGACAAAGGCAGATATTATTCAGGAGACCTCCCACATTTTGGGCCATGCAACTAAAACCTGAGATCATTCACAGCTAAGTGACTCATCCTCTGAGAATCATGAACATTTGTACCAAACATCATCCAGTAATTGATGAGAAAAGGTTTGGACTCAAGTTCACAGAGCTTCACCACAAACTCTGTCTACATCCAGCATCCTGACTTTGTCATACTGATTATCGTAATCATCAACATTTCTCTCTAAAAAACTTTGCATGCATGTTAACCAGAATGACAGAACAGCAGTTTGCATTCTAATACTTGTAAATTAAGCAGATTTAAAGATGTTAAAGACAAAGACGAAAGCCTGAAATCTTTCTGAGAGTCAGAAACACAAAGAACTGTCGGCACAAAGAGGTAAATGTTTTTCCGTTGAGCACGACTCACTCAGGAGAGGCCGTTGCTGCCCCGAAGTTCAGCTCTTATTAGAGGCTCAGACTGGATTTGACGCGTCTATTCAGCCGGGCTGAATGGGAACTGTGGGACCTGAAAAGGAGCCTTTTCCATTCACTGCTTTATCACGAAGCCTCGCTATCGGCCCGGCTCGCTTTGCATCAGAATAAAGCCGAGCGTTTCCTTGTCAGCCAGGTTGGTTCTGGGAAGAGACGCCAGGAATTTGGTTTATCTCAGATTCTGTCTGAATGGAAATACGAGGAATTCCTTAAAATGCGGCGGCCAAGAATTTCTTCCAAATACTTAAAATACCAGCAGAGAAAGTGGAAACTGTGGCAGATCCTGTGCAGACATAGAGGAAGTCGTACCGCAGCGCGATTCAAAATTTAACTTAAAGAGAGAATCTGTAGGAAGTTGGATCTGACAGGCGTCGTAGTTTTCATTCCCACCAGAAGTCACAAACATTATTTTTAGTTTTATTGGCAGCTCACTCTGGTTATTTTTCGTGGGAAGTCTCCTGGACCATCTCAGCTCAAAACCCAGCTACGCTTCACATCAGGGACGATACAAAAACTACCTTAAAGTACAATAAAGTCGCAGTAATCTGTACTTCTGGTGCAGAGTTCTGCTTAAAGTCACGCTCAGTGTAAAAACGCAGGGAATCTGTATTTTCTGCTGAGAGAACCGGAGCTTTTATCTCCAGCAGTATTCTTCTATCTCTTCTGCTCCCCAGCCATTTCTCTCTCGCTCTCGCCTCCATCTGTCCATTTACTACATCTCCACACTTGAGGATCCTCGACCTGTTCACGCAGAATTACAGATTCATCACTTCCTTCAGTTGCAGCAGCGGGGAGAGAGGCCGCGGATTAACCGGCTGTATCTTCAGGCAAACACACACACCTGAAACCTGCAGCCTCTTCTGACCTGAGGCTGCACTTTCTTTAAGGATTTGCTGTGAATACCTGATGAAGAAAATCGTCACATTTGCATTTAAGCAAAGTGTAAATCACTAATCCTCTGGTCAGTTTGTATATTCACGGCTTTTAATTCATCGTTTCTTGTGTTTTCAAATTGTCCTTGTTGGCATTTTATTCATAATCCTCAGAACTTCCCTCTGATAACATGATGCAACCAAATGATGCTACTCGATGAAGGGCAGCCTTTAAATCCTTAAATCCTCAAATCCCTGGTTACTAAATTATTACCATTTTATTCCCTGGATGCTGTCGACACCAGAGCATCCACACAGCATTCGACTCCGGCTGCTATTATCCGGAGAAACTCGCAAAGAGTGCGAGCAGGATTTAGAGTTTGGCTCAAGGACACCGGAGCAGATACAGGACGACCAGCCGAGGGTAACGATGTCAGAAACGGCAGCAGCTTCAAATGATAAACATTCATCTCGTAAGATGAAAATGAAGGATGTCTGTTATGGATGGGGTCAAATATTTAACAGCTCCCTCGATTCAAACTGCAGACCTCCCGAAAACGATTAGAATAACCTTGTAATTGCCATTTAACACAGAGCCGTTGTAATATATTTGACAGATATACGTTCTGCATTTATAAAAAGTGCTCTTAATAACTCGTCAAAGTCAAGCTCCTTTCTGCTCGTCTCATATTTAAACTGAATAACATAATATATTCAATTCAAACAGTCCCCTGCTGCTGGACGTATAATCCTTCTGGAATAAAGACAGAAAAAGAAAAAGATCCTTTGAATAATAAAACTTCCAGCGTCTGACAAAAGAAGTCACAAAGTCACTCATTGACTTTATAGTTTCAGAGGGAAACTCAACCGGGATTAAAGTCTCGCAACCTTTTGCTCTATTTGTTGGACGTCTGGCTTGATCTGCTGCGATCTTTGAGTCCCAACATCTCGATACATCAGCTGTGCAGCTGAGCACACGCTCTTTAGTCCCAAGGTGAAACAGCCATTTAACCTTTTTATGGAGCTTTAATTCTCATTTGGCCTTCAGATGGGTTCCCATGCTTCACCAACTCACCTGTGAGAGATATATACGACTCCAGGAGGCCGTCCATCTCTTCAGCCACACACACACACACACACACACTTCAGTTACATTGAAAGTGACCGGCTTCATAAAGTGGGTGTCCCGTTTCCTCTGCAGCGTCGTCAATCACAGCTGATAATTATGATGGATGGGGGAGGAGCTCGGGCAAACGAAGGCCGGAAAACATTTAGGCGAGCTCGGCGAGCAGGTGTGAGATTAATGAGGATTAGAGTGAGGAAGCTGCTTTAAACGTCTCTGAATTATTGTTACATTAAGACGTCAGTGTGAACACTTCACCAGGGGAAACCTGCCGCAAAGACAACGAGCTCCGTCTTCCTCAAGCAAAACTGAGGTTTCAAGAAGAGATTGTGAGAGTAGGAAGTCGCTCTCTGAGGCTTCTTCTTCTGTGGTCGCTGTGTGTGAGGACAGAGGGCGCCGCGTGAGTGACAGACGGGTTAATCAAATAGTTTTTAATCTTGTTGAGAAGCTCCCCGGCCTATTATCATAATGAGCTCCCTCGTCTCCGTTTCAAGTCCTCGCCATGGCAGCTGCTCACACGCTTACATCAGAATAGGACGGAGGGCACTTCCTGTCGCCGAAAGGTCAGCGCTTCGATCCGGGCGACGCAGGCGAAGGCGTCCACGCGTCCTTGAGCGAGACGCTGACATACTTCTGCTGACTTCCTGTGTTCTGGGGCTGTTTTCAGCTTCTGGCTGCTAATTGAATCTTTACTTCAGCTTCGGTTTAATGAATCTGCCGCTGTAATTATTCATTTTGTAATCAGCTCTGACACAGATTTTCTTTTCTCACTCACTTGTTTTCTATCCGGCCCCGGCTACGTACCCACACTTTTCCCTTCTTCGACATCAGTAATCCCCCCCGGCAGCTCCAGAGAAGTCGGGCCTGCGACGTGCCAGCCGCTCTGAGAGTTTGAAGCGTCGCTGTTATGACCTGACGGGAGCTTAGTGTTCACCATATGGTGTTGTGGTTGTCGGGAGCTGTTTTTGTGTGTGTGCGGGGGGAAGATTAGCTGTGTGTGGTCGCTGTCTCGCTGGGCGCTCAGTGGAAGACTGTCAAAACACAAGACGTCTGATGACTTTCTTCACTGAGGTTTAACGGATGACAGACATTACGCCGTTGATGGGAAATTAGGAAGTGAATCTTGTTTCAAGCTCCTCCTGAAACATTTAGGAAAATCTGTGACAGTTGCTGCGTTTCGTTTAGTCGTCTGTCGCTCATGTCAGGACGGTGAAGTTAGAAAAACAAACTAAAACGTTTCCTCATGTGTGAACATTTGTGCCCGAGTCACATCAGACAGATTTTCATCAGCAGCGCTGGTTTTTAATGGTGTAAACTTCAACGGTTAAGCGAGTTTGTTGGCAGAAACATCCGTGTCGAGTCGCCCTAAACAGCTGGATGACGAACTCAGTCGTCAGAATAAATGTTGCCGATAGAAGTTTCTGCAAACCACAGATTTAAACTATCCAAACACAACCTGAAGTCGAACCTTTCTTCTTCTTCTTCTTCTTCTTCTTCTTCTTCTCAGACCTACAAACGTCTCGTCGGGTCTGAGACGGATACGAACTGGTGACGGAGGAGCTTTGATATATAAACACAACACTTCCTCCTGGACCTCCTCCAGCTGCGTGATCCGTCTGAGTTCTGGTTCATTTAATTAGCCGACCAGCTAAATCGGGCTCTCATGACCCAGCAAGTGTCTGACAGACGGTGACCTGCAGGAGGTGGAGGAGTCACCACAGCTTCTTTTTAGATTATTTCTTTTTTTGAAGGATGAATTTTATAATTTGAAGGCTGGATTACAAAGCAGAGATCTGGCTGCTGCAACATGACGGCAATATGATCCTTTGGGGCAACTGTGACATCAGAGTTGCGTCACTGAGGCTGAGCTTGTTATTCTGACAACATTACAGGGAGCATCTCCTTTTTAAATAACCAGAAACATATTCCTCGTTCGAGGAGAAGTCTTGCTCTGAAATGTCTTGAGATGTGACACGTGGCAAGTGTGAAAATATGTATAATCTGACTTACAGTAAACACCCCTTTCAAAATAAGACTGAGATATTAATTCAAATTGGAAGATTTGTCAACTAACTGAAGAACTTTTTCTGTTAAAACAAGTTGATTTATGTTGGATGGAGTTGACAATATAAACTCTACAAGCTGAACCTGAATGTTTTCCGTCACCGGTGGGCAGATTTTGTTGGAATAAATCAGATTAAAGCGTCAGTATGAGACCAAACAGTTTCCGGTGGCTGTTGTTGTTTGTGACTCATCGCCAGTCTGTTTATTGTCTCGTGGTTTGTTTTCCCGTCAGCCAAATTAGCTCAAACTGGACAGTGGAAGTAGAAATGTAGGCCATCAGGTGTGTGTGTGTGTGTGTGTGTGTGTGTGTGTGTGTGTGTGTGCAGGATGGTTCGCTGTGATCCAGGAGCCTCTAATCCCATCGGGGGGGTGAGAGTGGAGGCAGGAGAGGATTATGGGATTACGGAGGGAAGATGCGACATGAGATGGCCACTCTGCAGCTGCACGGCTCGTCCTGCTGCCACGGCCGCAGTTTCCAGGGCAACGGAGACGGGCGCGGGTTCAAATCCGCAGCGGCGGCGCCAAAAAACCATGTTCGTTCAGTCGATGTGTTTCTAAAGATGAACTCTGTCACTGTCTCTTCTTAAAGTATAATTGGTTATCATCTGTATACTGGAGTATCGTAGATGTTCTGACGAATCTTACAACTATTTTCTGAAGGTCAAACCTCGACTGGACGAAAAGAAAACGCTCAGTTAAAGCAGATAAAACTATAAAATGTTGAATCTGTGTTGACAGAATTTATCCTGGACTGTAAAACATCATCGCTGTTTCTTCATATTCTGTTCATTTTTTAATATTTGAAACAAAAAAGCTGGAAAACACTTTCATCTTCCATAAAACGACAACAAATTTTAGGTTACTTTGGACAACAGTGTCAGTTTGATACGTACAAGGTGAAAGGTCGGACGCATCACCTCTTTAATATCTGAAAAATCTATAAACTCTCCGACAGACTGTCTGTTAAAATGCTGTCGTGAATATCTGCTGAGCTGATGGACAGAAACTGAGCAGCGCGGTGTTTAAATACTGAATGATGAAGTGATGAAGCTCAGCCTGTCTGAGTCGGGGACGCGTCTGTCTGATGATACCTGGAGTAAAAGTCATTTGTCTTGGCTGGAAAAGGTGGAATCATCCCGCCTCAGTTGTCAGAGCTGAAGAATCAGAGCTGAAGGACGAATCGGGGAATTGATAACTTGTGGAGATTAAAGCTTCGTGTGGTGAGAGTGTGTCTGAGAGACAGGAGGAGACAGAAAATCACCTCCTCTGAGCTCCAGGCGACCTTCACAGATCACCTGAGTGGACTTGATTGCAGCCGTAACTCAAGGCGACGATAACACTCACAGCGGGCCTGACCCTCCAGAAAACACTCTCCTCCTTCGTATTATCCGGCTTTATTGCATTTGCTCTGCCGCTGCGGTGTGAACAACCAAATGAGCCAGATGGGATTCGGGTTGGACCGACAGATTGAGGATCTGTCCAGATTACGCTGTGATCGGCAGCCAGGCAGACAGACACGGAGGTAATCCAGCGGAGGGAAACACCAGCCGGGGAGGACGCCAGCGGGACTCCAACCAACGCCAGGAAGGGATTTCTGTGAGCCGCCTCGTCCGTTCCACCAGTTTTTTAACCAACAAAGAAACTCCTGCAATGCTTCGACTCTGCAACAAACACCTCGTCCTCAGCAACATTTGGGTTTTTAACGACAAATTTACAAAGTCTTATTCATCTTCTGCTGCAAATATCCCAATCTAATGTGTATGTTTCTTGATTAAAGTGCACAGATTTGCTGTTTTTTGCTGTTACATTACACAAAAAACACTGTCCCAAATGTTCAAACCAGAGAAATCCGCATCACCTCTACAAAACAAGGAGGCGTCACTACTTCAGACTGTGGTTTCGGCCTTATTGAAGTCTATGAGAGACGCATGAAGACACACAGTCAAACTCAAACATCTGTCGTGTGACGCCTCAGAGAGCGACAACAAACCCTCGTGTTACTTCTCCTGCAAAGGTTATAATCAAACTGTTGGCGTGACTAATCGATTAGAATCTAATTAAACTTATTTATTGGAGAAATTCAGATTTTAAGAGGTGAGAAATGTGCTCTGGTTTCAGTTTAATGACACGATCACAGATCTGGGTTGAGGTTGCTGTGTGGCTGACAGACGCTGCCCTCTAATGCCGAACAATGAGAATTACAAGTCCAACGAGAGAATGAGTTCATGTTTTTTCTGGGTTTTTCCCCCCACAGTGATATTTGAATAGAGGTCAGCAGAAACTGCCAAAGACAAGGGTTGAGTAACGAGGAGGCGAAAGGTCAGAGGTCACAGAAAATCAGAGAAATCAAACACATCACGCTCTAAAAATAACCGAGAAGCTCAAAGAAAGAGTCCAAACATCAGTAACCTCAGCATGTGTGAACGCCGGCTGCCATGAGCGACTCAGCGGCCCGGCTGGACCTTTCACAGCCCGGCGGGAGGCGCTGGCTCCGAGGACGACTGAGGACGCCGTCGCCCGGGAGACGAAATGCAAAGAGAGACACAACAGAGGAGAAAGAAAGAAAGAAAGAAAGAAAGAAAGAAAGAAAGAAGGCTCGATTGTGAAATGTTGAAGTGTAATCTGTCGGTTGTGACTTCCAGTAAAAAATGGGGAAAACAAGATTGTAAAGTTCACAAGTTGCAAGTTTAAAAGCAGTTTTCACAAATTTCTCAACATGTAAACGTCACAAATGTTTGTTTTTCTTGTGTTCGGTGTGATTTTGATGCAGTGAAAGTGGGTCAGACACACTCTTACATGACAGAACTGACTAAAAGTGCATTAAAACACTCGTCTTGGACACTTTTTTGACTCAGAACGTCTTCAGCTGCTGATGACTTCACTAACAGACTGATGTTAACATGAGCAGGTGTATCTTATCTACAGTTTCTTCATGATGTCCGCAGTGTGCTGAATTCCCCGGATGACTCCGTCTCCGCCCTCCGTGACCTCCGACCTCCCTCGGCTCTGTGTGTTTCCAGCCGGAGAACAGAGCCGATTATTACTCGATAAACTGTGTCTTTGTCTGGCGATACATTCACTCCTCACGCGGACGAGCACAGACGCCTCCATTGTTCGCTTCAAACACTGAAACTCTGTGTGGAGAAACACGCTGAAGATGCTGGAAAACGTCTTTCATCGTCCGCCTCGATGTCGGACTTCTGCTCCACGTGTCTTTGTCTTTCTCGATTACAGAGACAGACACCTTGTACTGAAACATCACCACTAAACGTTCAGATAAAACCAGTAATAATCCTTTGTGGGGACTCATACAGGACAGCTTCAGATATTCTGTGAATCCTAACTGATAATCTGAACTGTTTGTGTATTTTTCCTTCAGTAAGAGTTTGTTGACAGTGTTTTGGATTAGAGATCTGGCACCGGCACATCTCAACTCCTGCCTATTTGGCCGGAGCAGCTGTAGGGTTTGCTCTCTCTCTCTCTCGGCAGCGGAGGGGAAAACGTCTGGCCAACTTCACCAGTGAAAAGAGCGTCTTCATTAACATGCACGGCCAGACGCTTCCTCTGAAACGGGCCTTTGTCACCCAGCAGATGCCCGAGTGCAAAACAGGGAAGAAGCAGATTCCCGATGACAGAGAGGACGCAGATCGATGTATACGATCCACAGATGCAGACGGAGGCGTTTGAGCTCGTTGTTTTACAGACGAGCTTCAGCCTCATTAGTGCACAAGCGTCTGGCGAGGTTTTGTAAATGAGGCTGTGTTGTTCCAAACATGTCAGGTTACATGAATGACCAGTCCTCTGTGTGAGATAACTGTGGAGCAAAGGAGGAAGTCAGGTGAAGCAGTACAACGAGGTCGACAGTTAGAAAGCTTCCACCACTTGTTTTTTCACTATTTCATCACACAAAGTTTGTGGAAATCAGGAAATAAAGATCTATAATGACTTTTGGCTCCTGTTGCTCTCAGGCAGGGAGATCACAAAAATAGGTCATTTTTATCAAGGTGCCTGAATATTTCCTCAGTAAAAACACGATTTAACTCATAGAAGCTTCAGGATACATTTTCTAGACTTCTGACTTTTCTTGAGTCCAGTTTGATACTAAAATCAACGATTTTTTTTGGCTCATCAGCACAGTGAAGTTACGTCCTGTTCATTCGTTACTGAACTTAAAAAAGCCAAATCCTTTCTTAAAGTCAAACCATGATGTTTTCTTCAACCTAACTAAGTAGATTTCTTACTTAAACCTGTTGGATTTACGTCTCTTGTTCGGTGGCGACCTCTACTGGCCGCAGCTGTTATTACAGCAGCAAAGGAGGAAGTCGAAATTGTTGTTATTTTCATCTGAAACACAAAGTTTTCCTGAACGGAATCGAACTACGAGCGTATACGATGACTGTCAGGCTCAACTGTCGCTGGTGCATCACAACAGTTGCGTTGTTGTGCGTACAGCGACGTGCGCTAACTGGGTTGTGTTTTCTATATTTACATCCGAGATGAATCTCAGTCAGTAACTTCAAAATGTCCAAATGTTTCAGAGTTGATACTAAATGAGCTCGTCTTGTTTCTGCCCTCGACACTCGGAGTCAGACAGTCCCATCAGTGGAGTGAGGGGAGGTGGACGCACGGGATTGGTCAGCAGTTTGAGTGACAGGCTGGATGACCTCAGCGCTGCACCCTCCTCCTCCACCACCACCCACCAGCCTGCCGCAGTATAAAGCCTGCTGTCCATCCTCAGCCTGCACTCGCTCCGGACGACTGCTGCCTGAACCGACGCTGAGGTGAGTTCACGACTCCACTTCACTGTTAAATATGGACAGAAAGATGTAAGAACTCGTATTGATTATTGTCTGTGAGAGCTGATCGATTCTGCACAGGACAAGCAACGACTGCAAAGTATGGAAGCTTTTTAATGCCAAGAATAAGGAAAATGTTAGAAAGTGTACAGTGACACAGATATGATGTATCAGCCTGTTTTCTTTAACACTGACTCATATTCAATATATTTTTTTAATTATTATGTCTAATCATCTAATCCATCATCCAACAAAGGGTCAGTTCACTGTTAAACATTAGTTAATAGTTATTTAACTGCTGACAAACAATGACGTTCCTTTTTATTACACAATTGTTTTTTGTGCACAATTTACCATTTTCTGAATGTCGGTTATTATAAAGTGTTACCAGAGAGAGAGACACAAACAAAAAATTTAAATAGATAAAAATGTATTTGGACAAACGAGGAGAATCCAAACTTCAGATCTGAGATTGTTTGACATCCAAATTTAAAATCCATTTTCAAGTTTAAAGGCAGATCAAGTATTTTTAATCGTATATTTTATCTAAAAAAGTATTTTTTTTGCACTGTCATGCTGGTAAAACATTCATTTAATGAGCAGCAAACAATCAAGAATGTTAAAAATATTAACTAAGATATAAAATGAATATTATTTTTAGCTTCTTTTAAATCTTTCCTTGATTTTTTTCTTGATTAAAGCTTTTAAAAATGTTGGAAGTTTGATTGATTGAACAGTTTGTAAAAAAGACTTTAAAATATCAACGATAAAGACAAAATTTTAAAAAAAGTATTTTCTGTTTGAGTTCGTGTTCTTATTTATCAGCCTCTCCGGGTTTTATTTTGAAAAGCACTTTGTTACAGTGAGGAAAGTGTTCAATTAATTAATTGTATTATTATTATCATAGATATTACACATATAATAATTTAATATAATATAATATTTTGAATTGGACGACTGGATCAAAACTCTGTTTTACTTTAAATGTGTATTTCATTATTTTAGACTGATTTTTTGTATAAATGTTTTTCTGATTATGATTACAACAAAAGTGAACTTAAAATACTGGATTACTTAAAATAATATTTAACAGTGATTTACACTTTGTCCTTCTGTGTCTGGCTTTCAGTGCAAGTGGAATATTTTTCCTCATCTGTTGTTTCTTTAATGAAAAGGTGACGAGTCGCAGATGACAATGACAGACCTGGAGACCTCGATGGCGACCATCATCGCCGTGTTCCAGAAGTATTCAGAGCGAGAAGGAGACAAACACAAGCTGAAGAAGAGCGAGCTGAAGGATCTGCTGCACGACGAGCTGCCGGACCTGATGACGGTGAGACGCAAAACACAAACCAAGAGACAAGAAACACAAAACTTCAGTTACTGCGCAGATTTCTTGCTGCGTCAGAGCGGATTTGAAAATGTTTTTATTTCATCAGCAGCTGTTGAATATTGGATGTGATGACTGTTTGACTCACAGGTGACAGTTTGATTCAAATCTTTATGTTGTCGACTTCGTGGTGTTGCGTCGTGTCCCGGCCTGAACTCTCCGTCCTCCTCCTGCAGCATGTGAAAGACCAGGCCACTCTTGACAACCTGATGGAGAGCCTGGACACCGACGGCGACGCCGAGTGTGACTTCCAGGAGTTCATGACATTCATCTCCGTGGTTACCGTCTGTTGCCACGAGTTCTTCGAGCACGAGGACGAGTAAGGAGGAGGCGAGACGGGGGGAGCTACAGTAAATTATAAAGGAGAAGAAGAAGAAGAAGAAGCCTAGCAACGCACAACCTGTTGGCACCTTCCGAGCAGTGCATTGTGGGAAAATACAACAGCTGCAGCCACTCCAACAGTTCAGTCCAGTAGTTACGTTAGCACCAATCAGATCTGAATCTAAACTCCTCTGTTTGATCAGTATTTTCTGTTATATTTTAATAAAACACGTCTTGTTTTCTCTTCGCAGAAAGATTCAGTGACCTTCACTCTCACGTTAAACGTAGCTGCTGCCATCTCGTGACATGATACAGTTTCGCTCAGACATTCGCAAGAAAACACCCCAGAGATCGAAACAGGATCATAATAATAATACTTCAGATTAATAATCTAGAAAAACAAAGTGGCTTTTATTTGACTTCTGGCTTCCTACCAACTTCTTCGAGTCACCTGTGTTTGATAAATCTTGTTGACCATCAAATATTGAACGTGTCTCGTAAGTTGACCATCGTTTAATAAAAAACAGACATTAGCTCGGCTGAAGTTTTCAAAACTTCAGAGATTTCAATGTCGACCAGTTGACTCAAAAAAAAAACACAATCCTGGAAATCAAAAAACATAAAACAGTTTACTAGATATTGAGTTTGGCTGCCAAGTAAAAATAAAAGTAGGCAATCATTTATCTAAGAATGAATTAACAGCCACTAAAGTTGTACTTTTTTGAAACTGTTGTTAATATTTCAGTAGCCACGTGTTATTTTAGAGGCACCTTGGTTGAAAAATATTGAAAGTGCCTCAAAGTTTCTCTGTCCTCATTTACAAAATATTTTATTGGCTCAGAAAAGTTTCAAAACGCTTGAGTTTTACTTAATCTAGAATCAAGAAGCTACTTTGGTCGTGAAAATTTAGTCGACTGTGTGAAAATGGAAATGACGTGTAGTTGATAATCATTTATTAAACATTTTGTCTAGTAAAAATCTCGATGGCTTGTTGAGCTTCAGCTAATCTAGAAAACACTTTGATGTGACAATTTAGGAGTTGACCAACTTTTCAGACAACATTTTTATTAAAAATCTAGTTGACGATCAAATTCTGAAAGTGACTTGTAAGTTGGTCGTCGTTTAAACAAACATTTGATCGGCTGGAAAAAAGTTTAAAAATGACTCGTGAGTTTAACATGAACTAGAAGCCACTCTGGAGGCAACAGTTGAGGAGCTGGAAACAAAATTTAACGATCAATCAAATGTTGAACGTCACTCGAAAGTTGGTCGTCGCTTAAACAAACATTTGATTGGCTGGTAAAATGTTCCAAGCTAGCAGCCACTTAGCTTAGCATAAACCTAGCTTACGATAACATAGTTTTCACGTTTGTTGTTGTTTTTGTCGCCAGCTGATTAAAACATATAATGACGTCGTAACACTGGGCTCGTTAATTAAAGTGGCTGACGAGTTGTTTAGCCGGTTTCTTGTTTAGAAACTTCCCAGTGAGCTCGTTGGATAGAAGTAATCTTCAGTTATCTGCTGTCTTCTCTAGCTGGCTCCTAAAAATAATCGTATTAGGATTTAGTGGCTGATCAGATTCAAGCTGCTAGAATAAAATCGTTATTTCATTATGTGTAACGAAGAAAACACACGATAGGTTTGAGTCAGTTGGAGCTCTGAGGTTTGTTGGATGACGTGTATTGTGAAATGTGGAGCACTGGTTCGTTTGGATGTCGATGATACGAAACAAATTAAATTATCAATGTGTGAACTCTTGAGTCTGGGTTTTTTTATTGTGCGACCAGAAAAAAAGGAAACAGCCAACACGGTTTCACAGCATCGATTATCTTGATTTTGCAGATGTTAATCAATTGAACTGATTTATTTCTTCTTTGTTTGTGAAGTTCCTGGACCGTGAAGCACCTGTTGTTTACTGCTAACTGACACCAGAGATAACAGATCTGCAGACTGAACATTTAGACAGAAGTAGAAGAAGTTAAATGATTTAAAAATGCTTCTTTTGTTTTGCGTTAAGTGTCAGAGCTGTGGATGTGAGCCGGTGAGGTTAATTATTCCTCCTCCCTGCTGACCTCATTAACACGACGATTAGAGTCACCTGTATCAGTCCTGAGGGACAGGTGAGCCTGAACGCACCACACGCCGTTAGAAAAGCTCAGATCCTCCTGATTCTATCATGCAAACCACTTGATGCAAAATTTATGTTGTTTTTTCCACCTCAGCTCTTGTTTCTGACCGTTTTATCAGCACAAAATCAATCTGAGCAGTAAATAAAGAACTTTAATGAGTTTCTGCTCGTGTTACTCTCAGACGGGGAGATTTTTAGGTCACAAACTTGCATTTTTTCTGGCGAGGAACCTGAATGTTCTTGAACTTTCTTGAACTTGGACCATGTGAGACTGAATGAAGTGGACCTGATGTGTTTTCCAGCTAACAGAGGACGTTACAGCTCATCTGCAGGATGAGTTTTACAGTAAAAATGAAAGCGAGAACAGTTTCAAGAGCCCAAAACAATGCTTGTGCTCATTTCCCAGTGTCTGTCATGAAGATAAAAAGATGTTTTGGGATCATTATCGCTGTTTAAAGGACTTCCTGAGCTTCATTTTGGCCTCAGAAGTGTTTCTCTTCCATCGTCGGAGCTCGAAGGAGGAAAAACAGCAACATTAAAACCATTTTCTGACACTTCTCTGGTTGTTCTGAGGCATTCTGGGAAACGTAGGACACCACGAGCACAGTAAAACAACTCCTGTAGATCTGCGGTTATAATCATTAAACAGCATGAACACACACACAATCCTGTGAGAGTGTGTGTGTGTGTGTGTGTGTGTGTGTGTGTGTGTGTGTGTGTGTTAGCAGATGATGTAAGAGGCGTTGTCACACTTTCAGACATCTGCAGGCTGTTTAGCATCAGAGAGGTGGAGTCGTCCTCGTGATTGGCCGGTGGGGAACAGATCTCGACCCTGGGGACTGACACCACACCCATCTGTGAGTGTGTGTGTGTGTGTGTGTGTGTGTGTGTGTGTGTCGTCCAGCATATGCTCTGTTGTGTTTCTTCGTCTTGTTCTCAGTGGATGGTGAGTTGGTGCCTGCAGGTTCTCAGAGCTGGTGAGTTTTTGCTTCGTCTCATTTTGTAACTGTTGTTTGATATTCTGACAGTTTAATCTGTAATCAGTCGATCGTCTGTATTTTATACATGTGCGAGCTTCAGTTTGCTTGATAATCTGCTGCAGAACGTTGAGTTTGTGATATGGAGGTTTGAGCAGGAGAGATTAAAACGACTCTGCAGCTCTGAGATAGTTTTGAAAAGTGCAGACATGTGGAAGAACTGGCGTCCTTTAATCATTTTCTTAACGTTTTGCAAGAAAAATCGTCACTCTGATGCTTCACAGACAAACTGAACCAACTTAATCTTGGAGCTGCTTCTTCATGTTGGTGTTTAAAGGATGAAATATGGAAGACCACAACTGCCAAAATGAAAAAGAGAGACAGAAAGAAAAATAAATAAGTCAATATGTCATTTCTTCTGTATTTATCTTTATTTTAACTTTATATTAATCCCCTTTACTTTCTCATTTCTTTTGAATTCTATTTATCTTTCTATGTATCATTATGAATGTCAAAAGGGCAAAGAACACAGAAATACATGTATGAATGAAGAAATGTGTTTAAAAAATGAGAAAACATTTATTTTTACATCACATTTGATGCATTTAATGGTATTTTAATTTATTATAATGCAAATTTGATTATTTCCTGTCTTTGTCTTTTATTTTGGCACCTTAAGTCCTCCTTATGAACAGATGACTACATATAGTTTTTTATATGTTTTTGGTCCTTTTACTTCAAATCTTACAACTTTACATCACTTAAAGCCACCGATTGATTTCACAAGTTAATATTTATAACACTATTGTTTGATTATCAACGTTAGAGAAGCAAGTTAAAACAAAAATTCATAAATTGATTAATGCCTTCATTTACCTAAATGTCATTATAGGTGCATTTAATGGCATTATGATTAGTTTATTATCTCTCTTTATATATTTATTCATGTATATTTGATTTTGTCATCTTTATTTTCCATTGTAATGATGATTATGTTTGTTTTTGCTCCATTTACCTCAAATATTACAATATTTCTTAAAGGAAACAATGACAGATAGTGATTTATTTCATTTTTAGGAATATTTGATAAACATTCTGACATTAATAATTCGGTTTATTCATTTTTTTCTGCTCAGGTTGACGTCATCATGGAGTTTTCTGAAACTCCTGCTCCTGGAACTCCTTCTAGTGCAACTGAGGCCATGACGAAGGGTACGTACGCGAGCGTGATCATGGAAATATGAAGATGATATATAGATGTGGAATATTTAAATGGATAGTTAATAAATAGAGGGAGAAATACACAAGAGTGAAGCAGAATAAAACAGAAATGTCAATATTTCCTTTCTTGTTCTTTTACAGTTTTGTGTATCATTTTTAGTTTAATTTATTTATATTTCATTTGCAAGTTGCAAAGAGACCAAAATACAGAAATAAATACATTTCAAACTGGTCAATTTCCTGAATCAAACAGTAAATAAGGGAATTAATACACACGGGAATAAATGAAAAAGCAAGAAAATTAGAACATAAATATCCATTCAGCATTTTCATAGTAATTAATTTTTTGAGCCCTTTATGTATTTATGATCTTGGCAGCTTCAGTCTTCCATACAGAGAAGCTGGACTACTTTATATTCTGTCAGCTTGTAACATGGCAGCTTTAATATTTAAGACATTTAATCATGTTTCTGTTCAAAAGTGTTAATAAATGTTTGATATTCTGATACATAACTGCAGTAAAGCGTCTGCGTAGCTGGTGTTGAGCAGGGAGTGTCTTATCAGCCTGATGCCAGAGAGGATCATGGGAAGGAGCGAGTGTGACGCCTCCAGGGTCTGTCGCCGTGGAGATAAGAGCTCGTCTCCACCGCGGGGCCAACGAGGGCCGAGCTGCTGATCTGAGTTTTATTTATCGCTGAATCACATTTGCTGTTTGCCGTTCAGAAGGAAACCAAAGTAAAAGTTTGAATTCAACCCTCAGAAATCACAGAACCAACACGTGCGACAACAGAGTCGGTGCCTGTTCAGGGCTGAAGTGTGACAGCAGCCGTCGTCTCTGCACATTTTAAAATAGACGCGGGGTGTTTGAATACCACGCGTGGTTGGATTCTGAGCCAAGACAAAAAAATACCAATCAGCTGCCGAGTGCCGAGCTGTGTGGCGGCTCAGGAGGGGAAACACTAGAAGAACTTCCTGTTACACACTCTATGTTCCATTATTAATAAAGTGCATGAAGAGTTTTGTACTTTATATCTTCAGTCAAAGATGTGGCTGTGTTTTATGAAGCAGGCTGACAGACATCTTGTTTTGTTCCAGGTCCAGTCACAGACGATGGAGATTTCGCAGCCTTGATTGGAGGTGAGAACGCAGCTTTTGACCTGCTAACAGAGACAAACAAGTAAAATCAGACTGATAACTTGATTTAAAGGGAGCAGCTTCAGGCCCGAACATCAGTTTTGTAGCAAATCTTGTTTGTTTTGAGGTCAAATTCTGGAAAAGTAGTGTTTGTTTGGCTGCAACATCCCAATTTTTCAAAATAAAATGCACTGATTTCTGCTGAGAGCTTCAACCAGAACAACTCGGATCACTGCTGCAGTCGGGTCGATTAACAGGAGTGAAGATAAATCAGCTTTTTTTAAATCCCAGAAGTTGAAAAAGTGACTCTCTTGGCTCTCCTCCCTTCGGTGAGCGGCTCCGGATCACATCAGAATCTGATGAGACTCCAGGTGTTTATTCCTCCAGATGTTCTGGCTCTGGTCCAGAATCCAGACAGTTCCGAGCAGCAGAAGTTAAATGAGGCGTAGAAATTCAATATTTGGCTAAAACACACAGAAACAGAGGAACGATCCTTAAACTTCAACTGTTGTACTGTTTGACTCATGAATCTGAACTTGAGCTCTCTGATCTAAAATTTATTGATTATGTGTTTGAGAAATTAGGTTTTGAAACTGTTTCTCCGGTCTTCTCTGTAGGAATGGTCGGCGGCGTGCTGCTGCTGCTGATCTGTGTGATAACGGTGCTGCTGTGGTGTTTGTCCCGGCAGAAAGGCTCGTACGTCACCAACGAGACGGACGACGACATCGACGACGACGACGACGACGAGTCTGTGGGCTCTGACACGGCGCTCCAGAGCAAAGAGCCTCTGAAGGCCAAAGACGAGGAATAAAAGACCGACCAGAGAAACTGTGGAGGACTCAAGAGTCTGTAGATCTGAGGAGACTGTTTTAATCTGAACGAAGCAAATTTGCACATCGATGCCGCCAAATATCAGAAAGACAAAAGCATTTTTTTATTTCAGTGACATTTGATTAAAAAAAAACAAGAGTCAGCCTGTTTAACGTTAATCAGGAGAATCTGCAGCACTAAAACAAACCTCGAGCAGCTTTTTGAATATCGTCACACTTTATTCTTTGCAGAATAACCTTTAAATCCAGAACCACTTCCTCCCGATCCACAGAGAAATGTCTGGACTCGTTGTTTAAAACCAACAAATCAGAGAGGCTGCTGGGAAAAAAAACCCCACACCTGAGCTCTCGGCTGCAGGTGATTTTCCAGCCTGGCAGATTCTTTTTCTTTGTTTGTTTGTTTTTTGTAGTTTTTCAGTAAATAGACAGAAAAGAAGTTACAACAGAATGTGAGAGGAAATAAAAAAGTGAATAATTAGCTGCAATAATGAATGTTGTTGTTTTCTACTTCTACTTTTCTACTTGTTGAGTAGTTTTTACTAACTAAAACAGTGCATAATAATAAAGTTGACACTTTTTAACACAGTGTGTGTTGCTGTTTGTTCACCTGAGTGGTTTGACTGGAAGGTCTTCATCATTTAAACAGCTCCATCTAGTGGTGAAGAAGAGTCACTGCTCCCATCAGAAGATCACACATTCAAAACATTTAACACATATTTATTAAACTGAATAAGTGGTGCAATGTGACTAAATATATCTGCTCAAGTACTTTACTTCAGGACCAGTCTGAGGTACTTAGTCTCCATATTTTTGCAGTTTTTCCTCCATTTTTACTTTTATCTTCCAGCTTTACTCATGAACGTGAAACATGAAACTCTCTGTTATAAATTCAGACTTTAATCTCTTTAATTCTTCAGCTTCTCAAACACTGACAGCCAGAGAACAGCCAGTGTGTGACAGCCTGTCTGGGTCCAGCAGCACCGCTGACCTACAGGTGGTGCTGTTGGACCAGAACTTCACTACAGACAGCAGAAGTGTTCAACAATCAATACACTCATGATCGATAACTCAGAACAGGGAAGGAAGCTGAAGAGGAGGAAACAAAGAGGAAGAATTCAGCTTTTTATCTCATAATTATGACTTTCTGTGTAAAAAATAATGACTTTCCTTATCATTAGATGACTTGTATCCCATAATTATGACTTTTTATATAATTATTATGACGTATAGTTTATCAATAAAGCTAATTTGACCTTTATTCTTCTTCGAACTGTCAGAAACTGGCGTCCACACACGAAGAGAGACGAGAGAATAAATACACAAATTACAAGTAATTAGATCCCAGATAGTTTCATGTAATCATGTTTATTGTAGGAACATCAACCTGCTCGTGTTACTTCATTCAGTACACACACACACACACACACACACACACACACACACACACACACACACACACAGACAGACACACACACACACACACACACTGCCCGAGTGGCAGGGCAGATATAATGTGTCTGTGTGTTTATCAGGGTAATAAAAAAAAACAAACTACAAATTAAAACAGTGTGACGCTCGTTAATGAACTGACTTTAAACCAAACACACACACACACACACACACACACACACACACACAGCTGAGTGTGCAGAAAAAGAACAAGAGACAAAACAAAGACAAGAAACTTTTCAAACAGCTGTTCAATCCTTTAATTTAATGAACAACAAAGTGTTTTGTTCAGTCTAACCAGTCGACATCTTCACTTCCTTCTTGATTTACAGATGATCTGCCCTCGTTAATCGCTGATTGGACCTGATGTGTTTCCAGTTTAGCTCGAGGTGTTTCTCCTGAAACCTCCCCACATCTCTTTGTTCAGCCAAAGCAAACAGAGAGGCGTCTGCGGTGGCTCAGGTGTCGGCGGATGAACCCGATGTGGCGTTCTGGTGGTTCTGAGAGTTAGTCTGCTCGTAAAAACTGCAGATGAACCAACACACATGAAACAGAGAGGGAGATTTACAACCTCCAGCCTGGTGCTGTGCGTTCAGTCTGACAGCGAGAGTTACTAAACATGTAAACTAATCTGTCTGAAAGCCTAAAGAGGACTTTCTGCATCAACATTTAGAATTTTTTAACTCATAACTGACTTTTAACTAAGAATTCTGACATTTAAACTCATTATTTTGACTTTTAATTAATAATTCTGACATTTAAACCAATATTTTTGGCTTTACACTCATAACTTTGACATTTTAACTCACAATTTTGACTTTATCTCATGATTTTGACTTTAAACTCATAATTTAGACGTTTTAACTTATAATTTTGACATTTAAACTCATATTTTTTACTTTAAACTCATAATTTTGACATTTTAACTAATAATTTTGACTTTTTATCCCATAATTTCAATGTATAACTCCGTAATTCTGACCTTTACCTCATTATTTTTTACATTTGAGATCATAATTAGCACATTTAAAGTCATAATATGATCTTCATCCAGTATTGTTGAAGCCTTCTCCTTGGATCTAATGTAACTCCTCTGACAGCTGTATTAACTTGTACCACCTCTCCTCTCCACCAGGGGGCTGCTGAACACGCCTCAGCCGGACAACACGCAGTGATCGCGGCCGTGCACCTGGCGCTGCTCCGCCGCCTCAGTCCGCAGGTGAGTCCGCAGGTGAGTCCGCAGGTGAGTCCGCAGGTTGGCCGTCAGTGGAGAGTTTAACCGCCTCGTCTGTCTTTGTGACTTTCACCTGCAACGATGTGACGTCAGGGAAGCCGGTACGTCAACGTCGCCGCCATGTTGGTCCGGGGAAGACTCGCCTGTAAACAGTAGAAGCACATGGAGGAGCTGCGGGTTGTCCGGATAAAAAAGCACCATAATGCGAATTAACTTAAGGTATCAAATGAATGTAGTGAAGTAAAAAGTACAATATTTACCTCCAAATGTAGTGAAGTGGAAGAATAAAGCAGCAGAAGTACCTCAAAGTAAATATACAGATGTGTAGATAAAATGGATTTCAGGTGTCATGAACTGAAAGTAAAGTAACGTAATTTAGTCACAAATGTAGTAAAACGTATATTTGTCTTGAGAACGTTGGATAAAATGGAAATACTGGCGTATTTGTCACCGAGCAGCTGCTGAAGTGCTGATGTTTGTTTTCACCAGAACCTCTGGGCGCTGACTCACAACTGTGGTGGTTGGTCAACTCTCGGCTTTACGAGGCCGCGTGTGAGACTCAACATCCCCGTTAAGTAAATCAGCTGCAAACCGAGCAGGTGAGGACATAAAACAGAGGAGTTCAAAGGTTTGGACCTCGTCGGGTTTTTTCCCCTCTTCCTCCGGGTCCATTAAGGCTCAGACCGTCGAGGAACGATGGGCCTCGGAGCGCCGCCAGGGTGGGAAATTTCATTTGTGACTCACACAATCAATTTGAACGCTGAGCTGAGTTAACGGTATTCTCAACAACAACAGCGCTGCGGCGGCCAAGGAAAGAATGAGACAAAAAGAAAATCAAAGAGATAAAATACACTGTGAATTTCCCAGAGGAGCGAGGAGTAATTTCTCGACATTAACGCCGTCTTTTCCAGAGTACCGGGGGTTTGGCAGGGTCCAGTTTCCCACCGGGCAGTCCCTCAAGGTCGTTACCGGAATGTGAAATTATATCTATTTTAACAAGTAATTTATTTAAGCTGAGTCCAGAGGGAACGTCGGCCGGCTCTCTCTCTGTTTTCAATCATTTCTCAGCTTTTTGTCATGCTTGTAGAAATGTGCCGTTTCTCTTGTTCCTCCAGAATAAATATGACAAAGTCTGTCAAGGAAAGAAACTTAGTGTTGATTAATGTGATTAACCAACATCCAGGTTAACACAAATATTATGATATCATCAATTTTGCTCTTTTTTTCACGAATGTTGGGGACCTCGGAGTAACTCAGATTTTACATGTTAAATCAGGGTCCTGGAAAGTCCTGGAAAAGTATCGACTAGCAAAAAGAAGAAAAAAAAACGAGCAGATTATTTGAAAGCGAAGAGAGATGTCGTCCCAAACCTCCGATTTTATTCTGAAGGGGTGATTAAGTTCATGGGAAGCTGACGTCACACCGCTCATGTGTGTGTGTGTGTGTGTGTGTGTGTGTGTGTGTGTGTGTGTGTGTGTGTGTGTGTGTGGAGAAGCGGTGATGTTAATCAACCCCAGATGAGCGAAGAGGCCAGACGAGCCGAGTCACTGTGTGTGTGTGTGTGTGTGTGCAGTAATAACAGTCTGGGCTGGTTGAGTTCGACCCAAGAGCCGGCCCCCCAAAAACCCAAGCCCAGGACACACACACACACACACACACAAAGACACACACTCGCTCTGAAGTCACCACCTGAGAATGTGGGGACACGGAGGCCGAGGCGGCACCTTTGCGTGCGAATGGATCTCGTGTGTTTGTGGTGGAAAGTAACTCAGAATATTTAAGTTCTGTCCTGAAGCACAAACTTCAGTGTGTACTCTCCGTTTTTTGTTACCATCTACGTTTACTCCATTACAATTATCGGACAAGGAAAAAGTTTTAATACTGGACAAAACGAATATCGTGAGGTTGCAGGTTCCCTTAGAAATTAACAAAAATGTTGGTGAAAGAGAGAAAAAATATCATCTGGATCAGCACCAAAGGTTAATCGGGTCTACACTCAAAGAAAAACTAATTATTCAACCAATCTACCAACAACTATTGTACTTTTTACTTCACTTTACTTCATTTGATAACATTAGTTTATGTTAACCAACCAGTCTACCAACAAATCAAACCAACCTACAGACCAACAAAAATAAAACAAAACGTACCAATCAACCAACCAACAAACACATAAATGCACACAGGTGAGAACACAACCTCCTCCTGAAGGTAACACACCTTTAGCTGCAGCTCTTCGGTCCTATAATGGTAAGAAAGCCCGGCTAGTTCTTCTGGTGTCAGGTTTGCTAAACGGTGACATTGTGTGGAAATAAACACAAAGAGTCGATATCGAGATCATTAAAAATAATCGAGGTCACGTCCGTACCTGTTTAACAAGCCGCTAACACAATTATTGTGACTGACGTAGTTAGAATTAATGTTTATTCGTAACATAGCTTTGTTTAAAACCTGTGTAATCATTTGACCATCTGTGTTTTCCAACCCCAGTCAGTGAACCTGGTGAGTCATAAATTATCAAAACCAAAAGGAATGACGACCAAAACTACCAAAATAATGGAGATTTCCATGTTGGATGAGTCACAATTTCCCACAACCGAAAACCACGAAGTTCACCAGCTCAAATAAAACATTTTTATGGACCTCGTACCTGCTGGTTGGTCACCACGCCAACATTAATTGTGCGCTGACAGCAGCAAAACTGTAAAAACTGATGTCGGTTTGTTGTGTCTCACTTAATTATGTCCAACTCTGACAGAGACAAAAGAGCAAAGGTTGGTTCAAATTGAATTTCTGGTCGCTTTTGGATTGGATTAAAAGATTTTTCGTGCCCTGAAGGCTGAACAGCACCTCGCTCTGTTTTCTTCCCTCTGGAGTCATGAAACACTTTCATTTCATCGCTTACCAAAAACACCAGTTTCATTTTCCAGACGGTTTTATGTTGGCCGGGAATGAGTCATCAAAACTTCAGGGTCTGGAAAGGATCGCCGCTGACGAAAACATTTCCCAGCATGCTCGGTTAGTCACATAGCAGGATGATGGATTGAAGGCTCTTCCAAATAAATACATGAAAACAAATCTCCACTTCCCAGGTCGGCAATGAGGTTTTTATTCAACCCCTATTTATCCAGAGGAGGCTCGCTCTTTCTCAACAATGCCGTGATTTAGCTCCATGAAGCTGCTCACATTATCGTTTAGCAGCTGCCCAGTTTGACCACAGCCTTCTGCTGTCAGCTACTGGGAGCTGCCCAGTGAGCGACCGCAGCCGGCTGCTGCACCGAGCTAATTGGAAGTTAAGTGTCTTTTTCAAGGACTCAACTGAGATTCAGTTCAGCCATCAAAATGTGTTTCCTGTCTCACCATCCGTGGTTTGGAGATTGATTGATTGAGTGAAGAGGTTTCAAGGTATCTGCCTCAGATTTTCACACAAATCCCCATCTGAAACCAGTATCCTGCACACATAATGTACTTTTAAGTGTCACCTGGAAGCCCGTTCTCACTCCCACACTCAGCAGCCTGGTCCAGTTGGAAGTCTGACGGTTGATGCACCAGACTTTCCCTCAGAAAACCAGAGTTCACGTCCCGTTTATGACCAAGAAGCAAGACTGAGTTGATCTCTGTCATCTTACTGTACATGAATAACTAACGTGACATGACTTATGTAAGTTGAGTTACGAGACTGAACGTAGTTATTTTCTCCCAAAGAATAAGATGTTCCTAAACTTAACCAAACCGCGACCATTTGACAACATTTTAAAATGGCACAAAAGTCATAATATGTCAAAAAATGTGAAAAGTTTGTCAGCAAGCTTTATTACCTCTGCAAACGAGGTTATGTTTTCACACATGTCTAGTTGTTGGTTGGTTGGTTGGTCAGCAGGATTATACAAACAAAAATCTGGATCTAGCAGATTGAAATATGTTTCTGGTTTGGGCTTGATTGAGTTAAAGGGGACTGTCGGCCCTGGTGAAGGTATACGCTCTGCGGACTGTCATTCTAGTTTTCAAAGTCTAACTGGATGTTACATATTTCACATCATTGCTAACTTGAGTCATTGCAGAACTTCTTCTGGCATTTTTATTCTGTGTTTGTGAACAAAACATTTTTGTCCACCGGTGAAACAAAGCGAACTTTGTTTTAGCGCCTTGAGACGACCTTAGATTTGTAGTTGAGTAGATTTACTTAGTTACATTCCACCACCGCAGCAGACGAACCTCTAAAGCGACTCCCAGCTGTGATATTGATGAGCAGTGAAGTGCGTGGGACGTCTGATATCCGAGGAATGAAGTGGGAGGAGAAAATATGCAGCTCTCCATCATATTCCTCATAAATTAGCTTAGCTTTTTTGGCTGGAGAACAGAAGGCAGAGTTAATCTGTCAGACGTCAGTGTGTGAACACTTGTCTTTAAGCAAACAGCGCTGAGATAACCTCTGGACGTTTGATGTTCAGTGTTTACATGATATGGTAAGTGATGGGTTTCTCTTTAGGTTTCCAAGTTGTGATTTTTCTCTTTTTAAGGTATCTGCAGGATCTCAAACATGGCATCATGAATTCCAGATGTGCATCAAGTGCTGCGATCGCCTTCAGGTCAAAGTAAGCAGCAGTTTTCTCACACACGCTGCAACACTGTTTTGCTGTGAAGCTCTTGAAATATTTTGTGGACTACAAAACGTCTTTAATCTTCATCAGGCCCTGCTGATGTGCTTTATTACCAGCACAAATCACAATTAGTCAGAAGTAAAATTCGAGGAAGATCAAGCTGAAGTTGCTCAAGGTTTTACTATTAGTTTTATAAGCGCTCACAGTTACATTTCTCGCTTTGTGTAACAAATTAAGCGATAAAAACTCAAATTCTTGCGTGTTAAAAGTGGAAAAAGTCCTGGTCTCATTTCCATTTTAGTCCTCAAACCCAAACTGGAGCTATGACAGGCATCAAGCACGAGGCAGCATCTCAACCACAGTGGATGTTTTTGCGACCATGTCGACAATTCTGTTTAAACGCATCTTTAACAAACACTAGAAATGTTGTAAAGCAGGAAACAGATGTGTTTCATGAGCCGAGCGCATGATCTCTGTGTTCAATTCCAACATCAGTACTTTCTGGGTATTTTTAATGATAAATAACAGTTTACTCAGCTGCATATTTGTGTTGCTGTAGTTACTGAAACCTCAGTGTTTGTACTTCATCATGTCTTGTGGACAAGCTCAGCGAGGATTCATGTGGGCCGTAATGAGCCGAGGCCTTTTGTTTTCCTTCCTGCTGGTGTTGTGGAGAATAAATTAAAATATAGTCAACAACATGGTTCTATTTTTCCCATCAGTTACTATCATTTCATATACATATTGGATTTATTTATACTTCAGAGTTGCAGATTTTTGTGTGTTTGGTGTTGATTCTCAGTGGGATTAGCACTAACTGGACCCCGTGGACTTTGGTGAGTCACATTTAACTTTGTGTAAATATCCTCTGACCACCATTATAGAAGACACGTTGGTAAAACTGTTGACAGTGCACCTCCGAGGTCAGTTATTTGTTCCATGAATTTGACTTTGGTGCAACAAACTCCTCCAAATTAAACACTGAATGACACACATATATAAGCATTTTCTTACAATCTCTGATCTTAAACCACTATGGTTAAAGTTTGGTCAGATTTAGGCACAAAACAACGTGGTTAGGTCCACGGAGCCGCTGGTTTGAGTTATAAATTACTACTTTGTTCAGGTTTTTTGGACCTTCGTCATCATGGTTACAATAATAAGCATGTGGTTAAGGTGGCTGTCATTGGAAACAGGAAACAAATAGCAGCCACATGATGAAGTCCAACATTTTGAAGAGGGAGAGTGATAGAAACTGTTGATCCCTATGGTCATTCCCGGCTGCTAGCATTAGCTCTGTTGCTACCACTAGCTAACGTTATCACCCAGAAGACAAATAAAATATCCAGATCTAAATCTCTGAGATCCATCCTACCCCTCCTCTGATCAGTCGCTTGTGTTGGTTGCATTCTCTACACTTTGCTAACTCATAGTGTAGCGTTGTTATTGCAGTTAAATGCAGTTTTGATGAAGTGGTTTCTGGGCTGTAGTTTCCCCGGTAAACACACCGACCCGTCCGGCCTCTTTCTGAGTCGGCTGCTGCTCCTCTTGGGGTCCCTCATTCAGAAAATAGGTTGCTGTGTTTACCAGGGAAACTATAGCTCACAGTCCGCTGGATCAGCTCAGACATTTTGTGGATTAGTAAGGAAAAGATCAAACTCATTAGGTGAAAATAACTTTCTCGCTCTTTATTCTACTGTGCTAGAGAGGTAATTACAATATCAAACTTTGAAGGTGGTGTATGGGCTGACATTAGCGTTAGCCAGCTACATATACAAGTACATATTTGCAAAATATCCCATCACTGACAAAGACTTCATCTTCAGATTCCTCTAACGAAACAAATGGACTCTCCGGAGCAGCTGAGGATCGTAGGAGGAGGGAGCTTTATTTATTTAAACTTCTGATTTGTGATCTCGCTGCACGTTGCCGCTGACAGGACGGCAGAAAAATGCTCCCACTTCAAACAGAGCTGGAGGAAAGCTGCGTGGGCCGCTGAGCTGCCGGCAAATCGTTTGTCTTCTGGAGCGCTTTAACCTCGACGTGTAGAGTCAAACCGAGCGATGTCGAGGATCAAGACGAGGCTGCGGACAAACGAGGAGTGTTAGTCCGACCTGAGACGTCCACCAGCTGAAGAATGCAACACCTGCTTCAACCAAAGACAGTAAAACTGAGACGATAGTGAAGCATCTCTGCTGAAGCTCACCTAACAGCTGTGACGTTGTGAGATATTTCCTCAAACACATGTGCCTTTAATTTTCAATGACTTCAGCTCAATTCTTAACTCATGAAAACAAGTTTGTTACTTTTAACCAAATATCTTCAACTTCCAACCTGTAAGCAACACTTCTTAAAACCATGGTCAACCTCAAATCTCTTTTTTTAGCATTTCAAGTCTCTTTTTTTCCACAAAATCTCTGATTGAGTGGTAAATTTTTCTTCTTTTAAGTCTTGTTAACTACTAATAACTCACTGTTCACAGTTTGTGATGAATATACTTCAATTTATGAATGTGATTTGAGTTTTTATGAGCGAAACAGTCGATTAAAAATGGCAAGATTTTCAATGAAGTCTGCAATGATACGTAAAATACAACATGCGGCTAGATTTTCAAAATAAACCGGCTCACATATTCTGACTTTTGGTCTAATATTAGGTTTGGGGAAAGATCATGATTTGAGTTAAAATAACTACGTTAAGTGTCGTAAAGTGAAAAACACAAGTCATGTGTCTGATGTCACGTAACTTCAGTGAGTTGTCTGGACACGCACCTCTTGTTCTACGAGTGTAAGAGGAAGTATTTTTTTTGATCATCAGGATTTCAACTTCTAGGAAACATACAGCAGATTTACATGAAATCAGGCCTGTATTCACGAGAATAATGTGCCTTTAACCAGCTATTAATAAACAGAGGACATTTCCATACCTTCAACACAGGACATGCTTTATTTAAAGATATTGCACAATGATTTGAATATCCTATGAAGATGCTTTGCATGTAACACACATCAAAGGTACATCCAAATTCATGTGCAGCTGACTGCCTGATAACTCTTCCCCCCCCCCACACCAAAAAACAAATTGCTAACAAGCTCGCTGCGCTCCACAAGAGCCGGTTTTTAACGAGCGGTAATGTTCAGCTGCGAGAGAGAGTGTGCGGTATAAATAGGAGCAGAGGTTTCCAGAGGCTGTCGGGTTAAAGTACAGGCTGCGATGTTCAGGTCAGAGGTCCAGACGGTTTCATGACAGGGAGACGGCTGGCAGGACTACAGTCGATGTGTCGTCGTCGTCGTGGGAGGGCGAACACACAACGCGCATCTCTGTTCAGTCCCAGACAAGCAGAGGACTGAAACTGACAAAATCAGAAACTAATGAATAAATAAATGGCTCAATTTATAGATGAATGTGTCACAAAGTGCACCGCAAATTATATTATGAAGAAACGTAAATAAAAATAGAAAATGCAAAGAGGAAATGATCTCCAGCTGCTGCAGCTCTGCTTCTTACTGTGAAGCTCCACCTGACCTCCCACCATCATGGAGGGAGGAGAGGATGACTGGACTCTCACTTTTGGGTGAACTTTTCCTCGTGCTGTTTAAACAAAGACGTTCTTTCAGAGAGCATTTACACAAGGAGGTCTTGAAATTAATGAAGCACGCTTTGTATGTAGATTAAAAAGAAAGTGACTAATACATTTGGATGAAACTTTGTTCCTGTCAGCAGAGTCCGGCTCCGATAACAAAAACCTTACGTCTATTTTAATACCAGATCTTTTTAGATGTTATTAACATGCCCAGTTATTTAATCCCGCTGCTATTCTTTATGGATTAAGGAGCCTTTTCGTGCAGCTGTCAACTTCTGCAGCTTAATCCTGCAAACAATGACTAACAGAAAGGTCATGAAAACCTCTCAGAGTGACTCATCGGCTCGCAGGTATCGGACACAAGCCGGCAAAAGGAGCAATCAGCCGTCAGAGAACGTTCTCCACGTGTGTTGGATAATCTCATTTTGCTGGAGGAACAATTAGGTTTAGTTCAGACGGACCATTATCATCATCATTACCAACCACCCAGGAAGAAAATGTACAAGAACACTGACTTGAAATCCAAACTGTAATCTGTTAGAAATTCAGTAAAGTTCTGTTCAGTCCCTCTCGCTTCGCTCACTGTTTCCCACCAGTGAACCTCCAGGAGTTTCCAGTGGTAAACACATGGTGAAGGCATCTTATAAAGAACAATAAAACCACAGTAAATAATCTATAAAGACGCAAATAAAACGTGCCACAAACTGCCGGAAGATACGGACACAACTTCCACACTGCAGCTGATAAGAATGCACAGAAGCCTCATAAAGGTGGAGAAGTTACATCGTTTACTATGTGAATTAATCCGACTAACTGCAGTAAATACAGTAAATAAGAGTGTGTTTCTTTAATTCCTCTGTTTAAAGGTCAAACCGGGACAGGAGAGAGTTGGTTTCCTCATCTGGGTCACTGATTAACCCTAAAACTAAGAGAAAACAGGAAGAACAACATTTCTGTGTTGCAACTGTTCACAGCCGTTTGCTGCTAAATCACGTTATTTGTTGATCGCTTCAGTTGAAACTCCGTGTGGAGGTAAAAGATCAATCGCTCCTGTGAAGGTTTAGAGAGTTTTTCAGCTCTCGTTAGAGAAACAAACACGATCATCGAGCCAAAACCACCCGAGGAATTCTCTTAATTCCTGGATGTTTTAACGATGGAAGAAAGCGTTAATTAACAACCAACGTTCTGCAAGAACCTTGTCGGTTCAGATTCGACTGCCCGGGAGTTTAATGGACTGACATTTTTAACGTACTATTGACGACACGTGGTTCTGGAAAGAACAGTTTGTTTGTGAGCTTATTGGAAAGCTCACAAACAAACTGTTCTTTGTGGTGTTGAAGCATTTAAAATGACGTTTAAAAAAAAAAAAAATACTAATTGGATTTAGGTGCCTTGTCCAATTGCATCTATTGAGATTAGAGGCTTAAAGGATCAGTTCACCCAAATCACACACAAGAAAAAAGGAGATTTTTCTTTGAACAGACAGAAGATGTCATATCCACCGCTGTCCACTCCAGTAAGTGTTTCTTTCCTTAATTCCTTATTTTAAAAGTCAAATAAGGGCAACAAAAAGAAACTTACTGGTGTTTAGTTGCTTTGTTTAATGCCGCAACAGCATCCACTGAAGTTACAAGTTATCAGGCCTTTACATGGATCCAGATATGTCAGGTGGTCTCAGAAAACAGGGACAAGAAGACAACCCAGGCACAAAAATGGTGTAAAGATTAAAAACCCTTCATTAGAGTGACTAAATCATCAAGCTTTGGTTATTTTATGTTGATTTGAGCAAACTTATCCTTTAAATAACATCCTACAGAATACATGAGGCCTCAGTCAGGTCACCAGGACGAACAGTAAAGATATAACATGAAGAATAAACGTTTCAATGACTCGATTTATGTAAAACTGATAACTTTAATGCTGCACCAAATGTTGGAATGATGCGTTTTTACTTTTCAAAAGAAAACGAGGGATCAAAAACACCGAAATACTTTCAAGTCCAAAGAGAAAAGCTCCTGAATTCAAGTCATGAAAAGCATTTTTATTCCTCGCGCCCACAGTTTGATATAAACCGACCTCTAACCCTCTAACTCGCAATCCAAACTCACCAACATCTGCCACCAATTTACCAGAACCGCCTGTCCCGGATACGACTATTAACCAGAGCTGCAGCCTGCCATGTCTCCTCCGGCTGCCCTCACCACTAACCAGGGCTGAAGGATGAGCCGCAGGTCCGAGCGCTTCCAGACCGGCCTGACATGGAAAATAACATGACTGCAGCAGGCCTGTAATTTCCAGTGGCTGCGACCTTTAATCATATCTTGATCTACATCCTTTGCCCCTGCGTCTGTCGGTGGCCCGATGCTAATTTGAGACCTTTTATGTCTGAAAGTTTCGACCCGATCGCTGCCCCATGTTTGGTGCTGGATCATATTTTGGAGACGTGTCAAAGCGACAAGAACGTCCAGACGGAAGGTTGTCAACCATCTGTGAAACCAGAAAACAGTTGAATATTTTTACATCAGCAGCTTGGACGCATGAGGTTTGATACATAAGAGTTGAACATTTAATTCAAAGCGTTTATCGGCTGCCAGTATTCTTCTGTTTTCTGGCTGACCATCAGTTGTTTGAGCCGTCTGAAGGCTCATATTCAGATCCAGGAGCATCAGTGCTGAAGTTCAGTGATTTATTTATTTATTCACCACCGTTTATGAAACCTGCTTTAAACACAAGGACATGAAGTGCAGGAGGAAGAAGAAGTCAGACTGGTTTCACAGACGATGTCAAATCCACTGCAGAAAACACATATTTCTCTACAAATGATGTGACGTCGTCTGTGTCCAGTGGGAAAGGATTTTTTTTTTATCATTGGTGGTGACAGTGAGCGAGTTCTTTTGGAAAATATTAAACTTGGGTTTCATTTCGTTAAGTGTGCAGCTAATACCGTGAAATCTAATAATGCACATTTCATTTATTAGATTTATTCGTGGAAACTGAACGGCGGGGGAGGATATGAGCAAGAAAATAAGAGCTTGACAGCTTTTTTTTTTACCGTAGCATGAAAGTGGACGAAGCCGGGAGCTGTTGAGCAAGGCACTACCGTCACACTGCCCTGCTTTAAATCAAGCTTAAAGACCACGAGGGAACAGAGAGTTCACAAGTTGTAGTCGGAGTTTGGGAGCGCGTTTACTGCTGTGTAAATGCCACCTCTGCATGTCGCAATAAAACGCTGCAGCCGCCTGCGGTGGCACAGTGGAAAGTTACCGCAGCTCTTCAGCCTGTTTTGGTGCTGCCAGATATATAAACTGGTGGAGTTTAGTCATGGAGCATGCTAATGATGAGGAACAATGGCTGCTGGCTGACGAACCTCCTCTGTCTTCTGTACAGCTAATCCCATCCGCAGAGAGAACAGGCTGCGGCTGAAAACTTCTGATCAGAGAGAAAAAGACTCCAGTTGCAGATTATCTCCTGAAGAAGTACCATCATTTGTTTTAATCGCCTTCTATAAATCACTTTGTGGATGTCTCAATTAAGAGTAATAACTGCGCAGCTCCACTGGATCATAAAAATAAACATTAAAATCAAAGTTTGCAGACACAAATCAAGCTGTCATCCTCCTCAGATTCGTATAGCTTAAAGACAGAAAAGAAAAAGAAATCAGAGCTGCAGAAACAGAAAAGGCTGTGGCTCTTTAAAAGCGTCTCATAAAGGAGGGTGAGCGACGAGGCTGCCAGGCGCTGCAGGTCCGAGCCAAGCTGTATTAAAACAGGGTGTATTTTAAACAAAGGTTGCATTTTAACGGGGCCAGAGGGTGGCATATCGCAGATAGCTGTTGACTTGTTACTGCGGTGTTTAGCGTTAAAAACAATGTCCTGCCATGGCAACACGGACGCCAAGACTTCCCCCTCAGTGCCGCCGGCCAACCTGCAACTGTTTCATATGTAAAGCAGTCGCAAATGAGAAGTGAGTTTTAATTAGTGGGAAGAAAAGGAGAATAAAGTAGATTTCCATGAGACGGTTTATGTAACAGATACAGATCAGCTACTGCGCAGGTGTCGTCGCCATCGTCATCACAAGGTTAGAGGAACAAATGAGCCTGTAAACAGAAAGTTTCATAACACGCGCCGTAACTCCAGAGCTGTAACTGGCATCTTGCTGTTGTTCTTGTTTTTACAAGGTCAGAAATTTACTTTCACGCTCACTTATCAGTTGCATTTCCCATGTGAGGCTGGACCGTTCATCACAAGCTTCCTGAAGAGATGATAAACTCAGTGTAACCGCCTCCAGACGGCTGAATAACACAACTTTAGTCTTTTCTTTTGTAAGCAGATCTTTTGCTGTCTTGGTTACAAAAATAAACATGTGGGGAACATTGTGAAACTTAGTAAATATGATTTTGGTTAAAAACCCCGGGGCTGAAAATTAAGCCAACGTGGAAATCATAAACACTGCACTTCCTCGGATTTAACATGGGCTCTTATGTGACTGACTCACTGTCAGTCCACATAAGAGCCCATATTTAACTCACCTGATTTAAATTAGGTCTTCTCTGCTCGTCCTAGAGCCTAAAACAGCCAACGAATGTAAACTAGTGATCCACTCTCTCTTCTTTCTCCTTTTCCCTGAGCTGCTTTGACACCGTGAAGACTTTGAGTGATCGTGAGCTGTCTGCTCGACTCCAGCTCAGCTAATTCCTTCAGTACATGTATTATATTAAAGAGACGTCTACTGAAGTTATCATGCTTAACCAGTAATCCCCAACCCATCCCGGTCCAAAGCTAACATGCTAGCTACAGACCCAGAGCGGGTCATGTTCTGTCCTCACTTGGTTTTGTTTATGTCCAGTTCTTACTTATTAAAGGCATCTGAATGTGTCGCAGTGTCACTGTTTGTCCTCCGTAGCTCTGGCGGAGGTTGGAGGATCCGCCTGGCCTCCACATCCTGCAACAAACATTTGGATGATAATTACAAAAGCGTTAAACTAAACCAGAGAGGGCGCTACAGCCTCGGCTCGTGCTTTATGTTCGTTTGTTTATAAGTTGAAAAGTTGTGACTGTATGTTTCAGTTTCTGCTCATGTTTTTGCTGTTCTTGCTCAAAATAAACAACCCGTTTTGAAAAGAGGAACAGCCTGAAACTGATTATCTCTTGATTCTGCTGCTGCTGCAGCAGCGAGCCGCTCTGAACCGTCTGAACTTCAAATAACAGCCCGGCTTGTGTTTCACTCCTCTCCTCGTCATTATTTCCGTCCAGAAGAATCCTGATTCGTGACAGTTCATATTTACAACTGTGATCTTGGAAGTCGGCGGCGTGTTACACAACCTGAGCCGTCATGACGAGCAGTCACAAATGAAAAACAACCAAAAGGTTCCAGTTTACTTCATAACCGACAGATGTTGGAGAGGGAATATTGCGGCCGAGCTGATGAAGCCGTCGACCTCTCTCTGAGTCTGGAGAAGTGTGCCTTTTGGTTGTGTGGATTTGGTTCCTGGCGTGCTGGAGCAAGTCCCTCACCAAGAACAAAAACACATTGATAGATCACGCTGACACTGGCAGCATTGAAGACAGTAAATCCTTCAATGTCATGACCCTGTAAAACCTGGTTCACCTCAGTGTGGAGGAGCGTAGGAGGACGCAGGACTGACTGCCAGATGACCCAAACACAAGATAAACATGCACCTCGTGGCGTCATTTGCAAACGTTCTGTCGGCTGAACCTTCACCCGTAGATAACCACCCAGCAAGAGTGACAAATCTACACTTTGTGCTGCCAGATCATGTGTTTCTATAAAAATATGATTGATTGTTTTCAACAGATGTGACAGTGTTTTCCCTGGGACTCCACGATTCATCAAATGTTCCTGATTCTGGATCAAGATCCCCCGAAGGACTGAAAGGACTTAATTTATAGAGTTTGACTTCAATTTGATTGATCTTAAAGGACAGAGATCAATAAATAAAAGTGGCAAAGCAGCATCAAGGGAAGATTGAAGCACTAAAAGTACCTTATATTACCTATATATAAAATTTATATATATATATATATATATATATATATATATATATATATATATATTTATATTTTTTATATATTTTTTTACAGATATGTATTATTATGTTCATTTGTTGTGATATTTGTAAATGTAAATAGAATTATTAAAACTATGGTAAATATATTAATTTATTAATTTGAATTAATTGTAGAATATTTGTACATTTCTTAAGACTTATATACAGTATGGTTTATTAGCATTATTTGGAAAATTATTTTTTAAATTATATTTCTTAATTTAATTGGATTAATGAATGAATTTATTACTACTACAATAAATGTTTTAATTTATTTGAATTTATAGTAATATTTCTGGAGGTACATAAACTTTTACAAATACATAATAATAGTTTAACATTATTATCATTATGGAATTGGATGAATTAATGGAAATAATTAATACTACACTGAATTTATTAATTCTTCTTTAATATATTGTAATATTTACATGATAGTTACATTTATTAACATAGTCATAAATATTATTATTATTATTATTATTATTAATAATAATAATAATAATAATAATAATAATAATAATAATAATAATAATAATACAACAGTGTCATTATTATGACACTATAATACATATTTTTATATTTACACATGTTACAATACATATAAATATTTCCACATATTCATATAATAACAGTAAAACTGTTCTTGTTATTAATATTTACATTATTATACAATTAAGATTTGGAATGAAAGTAGATTTATTAATTTCATGTACATAATAATAATAATAATAATAATAATAATAATAATAATAAATATGTGTATCATTATTTTTAATATTATTATACACTTAAGATATGTACAACAGGAATTATGATAATAATGATAATAATGATAAAAAAGAAACAATAACAGTGTCATTATTATTAAATTATTATAATTATTAATTAAAATTAAATTATTAATATATTTGTTAACATTTCTGTATGGCAGGAAATATATATAATTCCACATATTCATATAATAATAATAATAATTAATAATAGTTGTAATTTTCTGTGTCATCAATAAAGTTATAGAATCATAATAAAGCGCGACGAGCCCGTCTTAAGGTCGTCCCGGTTGGAATGCAGTGTTCCAGTCGCCGCCGCGCTGCGGTCTCAGTCTCACTTGGCCCACATTTGGACGACCTTAAATATTTCTGCTCTCGCGTTACAGTCACACACACACGCGCGCGCACACGTCCACACACACACACACACACACACACGGCGGCAGCAGCCCTGTCGGATCAGACCGGGCTGACGCTCAGACGGAGGACTTATATAAAAGTCCTCCTGGACTCGTTTTAACGTCTAAAAGTGTCTGTAATGTCGTTAAACCGCCGTGGAACTACTCGAACATCAGGATTATGACACGCTGTGTCGTCTGGAGTCTGAAAACGATTTAAAAACGACGGAAAGTGACTTTTTTTTTTTTTTTACCTTCGGCTCACAGTCGCGCGACACCAGCGGAGGACGAACGTTGAGGGGATTTTACGGACATTTTTCTACTTTTTTCATATAATCTTAGTTTTCTCGTTTTTTCGAGGGATTTTAGTCTCTTAAACACGCTCGGACCCGTTGACGTGAAGTTAAAAAAGCCACTTTTTGTCACTCCGTGTGCTCTGAAGTCAACATGCTGGCCAACACGGCGCTGTACGCGGCGAAGAAACGGAAGAAGCCGGTCCAGAAAATGTAAGTTGGCACCAAACTACACTCAAAAAACCGTCGAGTTTCATCAGTATCCGCACAGTGTCCTCATGGTGTGCAAGAGGCGCGTATACAATGAGTTTCTTGTACTTCATGACCTTATGATCTCTTCGGCATCTCTATAATATTCATATGATACTCCCGAAGGCACTCTGAGCGTGTCTGCTGACTCCTTATGTGCTTTTACTGTAACACGTAAGTGGTACAACCATTACAAAAATGAGCATGACACATGTGACCTTTAATATGTCCACAGAGCATCATGCATTCGTGACTTTTATATGATTTTATTGCACTAAAATGACACATTGCAGGTTATAGACTGCATATAGCTCGTTTGAAGGTGGTTCCAGCTGTGCAAACATCTCCACAGCAGTCAGTCACCATGCATTACAGCCTATGTTACACGCTTATAAGACTGCACTGCGTTATACGTTTGCAATAGTAGCGACATTGTCCTCCCACTTGAATCCATAAGGCCATAAAGTCTATTTTCCCTGCTTGTGGTTATGCAATGTTGGCTTGCCAGACCGAGGTAATGTGAAGTGCTGAAGTCCAACAGCACTGCAGGCCGATCCAGCATGGAAAATAAAGAAAACTGTTGCTTCAGTATTATTTTAAATCTAATTATACCATCAGAGACAGCTGGGCTCTCCAGACTGAGGCGTGCAAACGATCTCTGAGCTCCAACGCTGGAGAAAGTAGTCAACATTGAATTTAAATGTATTATTTATAGTGAGTTTTTGTCTGAGTGTGGCGTGTAGGTGGACTGAATACCCACATAAGTAAACTCATCAAACCACCTTCCTGTGAATCTAAGTGTGAGTAAAACAAAGTGTATGTGTGAACTACATTTAGTTTCCTCTCCTGGAGTCCCCTCAAGAACCTGGTACGGCCCCAGACCACAAACTGAAAACCACTTCTGCATACCATAGCACCAGAAGATCATTCGGCAGGCTTTTAAAGCACAATAGAAATGTGATTTTTGCACCGCAAAGGAACTTTTTTGAACTGGGAACCTTTAATAGTTCTGTAAGGAACGCTTAATTACTGTTTTCTCTCTCATTCTGTGTAGATTTCTCTTTAAGGGTCTTTTTCGTCTCTTTTTTTAGTTTATCAAGACCTTTTAGAGCCCCTTCAAGGAACTCTGAGGGTCTCTAGAACCTGATTTTGGAACCAGTGCTTCATACTGGAGCAAAACAATGGTTATTTAGAGTTGTTAGGACTGTAACAGAAGCATTTTTGCTCATTATGAAACCGTGAATGCCCACATCCTTTTTACATGGGAACTTAAAGGTGCTTGAGAAAGCCTACAGATGCAGTTGACCCCATAACTATTCTGTTTAGAACCCTTCATTAAGGTTAATGTTCTTAACTGTAAGAGAGAACCTTCTAGAGCACGGTCTCTAACCTATATCCAAACAATTGCTAAATAAACATCGCCCAAAATGTCACTTAGAGAACCCTCAATGTGCTTTTTGAGAGTGATTCTGTCAGGCTCTATGCTCTGATGGTACCGCTTAGACCCCTATTGGTGCTGTAAGGAACCCTTTGGAGTCCTCTGCCAGTGATCTTTGTCTCTGCTGGAAAAATTTCCCCATGGCATTATATTTTTGTGGTTTCGTTGAAACCATCTTGGGAAGTTCTCAAAAGCACCATGCCAGTTACTTAAGGTGCTGTAAAGAACCCTTTTTTACAGAAGTCCTCCAAAGCAGTTAATCAAATATTCATTATAGGCCCTTAATGATGCTGTAAAGAACCTTTAGAGGAGGTTCTTTAATGCACCATGGAAACATAGTTAATTACAAAACCCTTAGTGGTGCAGTAAAGAACCTTTTTTTGTGAGGTTCCTTAATGCACCATGCTGGAACAGTTTATTAAAGATTTTTTGGTGCTGTAAAGTTTTTTAGAGTGTTTTTTGGAGATGTTGCCTCGTGCATCATGCTTGAAAGGTTAATTGTAGACACATCACTGCGCCGTAAGGAACCGTTTTAAGAGTTTCTCCAATGCATCATGATAAAATAGTTTATTATAGACCCTTTATGGTGCAGTAAAGAAACGTTTTTGGAGTTAGTGTCTGGGGCAACATGACTGAATAGTTAATTTTAGACCCGTCATTGCACTATAAAGAACTGTTTAGAGATGTTCTCTAAAGCACCATGCTCGAATACTAAATCTCAGCCCCACAATGGTTCTGTAAAGAACATTTTTGAGGGGTTCTGTAATGCACCATGCTCAAATAATTGATTCAAGATCATTTAGGGTGCTGTAAAGAACCATTTTGGAAATGTTCTTGAGGACAACATTTCAGACACGTGACTCTACTGTGAAGAACCTTTTTGAGATGTTCTCTACAGCACCACGCTTTAATAATCTGACATAGATCTCTCCCGGTGCCGTGAAGAACCCTTTGAGAACTGCAGAGCTGCTCTCAGCCACACCGTCTTCCTCCTTGCTGTGATTTTACCAGTTTGTGATTTTTAAACTTTAACAAGCCAGACGGGAGTGTTAACTGCTCCATACAGAACCACAGGCCCGAGCAGAGAACCACGGCAGAACCCTGCCAGAACCGTGGTTTGAGTGTGTGTGTGTGTGTGTGTGGTACTACCTGCATTAATCATAATCAGGACGTGGAGAGAGAGCGCTCTCACGCGATGTTTCCACGAGGGAGGAGGGAGGGAGGGAGGATGGCGTAATCTGAGACTCTGTGTTTTTTCTCTCCTCCTCCTCGACTGCCACAACATACTTTTTTTCCTGTCTTTCCCTCTGTCTCTCTGTGTGTTTTTTCGGAGGGTTGTTTCTTTCCTCCCTCCCTCAACACAAATTAACATAGTTCTGTGTCACGCAAACCGTTACATAAGTCTGCCATGTTCTCTCGACATGGGTTTTTTGGGAAAAGTTCTCTCTCGGGCAGTTTGTCTTCCTTTTTCAATGCAGTCAATGAGTTATGGGTGTGTGTGCATGTACGTGTGCATGTGTGTGTGTGTGTGTGTGTGAGTGAGTGTGTATTTACCCACAGACGAGTCTGGAGGCGAGGCGGCGTTTCAGCGATCTACCCCGAGGCAGTTCACCTTCATGTTTACACTGCCATGAAACTAGAACATTTAAATGTATGGTAATGTCTGTCTGCGTGCGAAAGGAAGGGAAGAAACAAACACCCGAAACATTATATAGGATAAAGATACGTGGACACAGGATGTTCTGGTTTCACTCTTCCCACCAGTTGCTGGAGTCTGCAGGGATTTGATCCCTTCCAGCCACAGGAGTGTTAGCGAGGTCCAGCACTGATGTTGGCCGATAAGGCCCGGCTCACAGTCGGCGGTCCAGCTCATGTCCGTGCTCCAGTATCTGGTTCCAAGTTTGTAAAATACCCGGATTGCTTTTAGCAATCGAACTCAGTCATGCAGAGCCCGGGCCAGTATTATTGTGTGATAATGTCGTCTGACATGCACCAATACCTTTTGCTTTTTCCTCACACAACAGGGCTCCAGACTAGTTTTTCACACCGGTAGCTCTGGTGCGCCTCACGTTTTCATTTAGGTGCACCAGCACATTATTTATGTGCGTTGTGATTTAATTTCTCTACTTTAGAAGTGATTGTTGGGAGAAATATTTGGCCCAAAATACATGTTTTTCTTTATTTAAATGACATGCAACAAAAAGCTACGACAACCTGATCAGTTTAGAAAATGAAATGCTTAATTTTGGGCTTGTATCTCTGATATCTACCCAACAGCCACATCTCACATGCGTTTTGGTTAAATAATGTCATGCATACACTTTAAAATAACAGAACTAAAACGAAAATGTAGTTGTATTTAGGCTACTTGACCTGTCAGATTTTGCGACCTGCGGCAGCATATCTGCTGAATGATAAAATACAGTTTATATAATTTCCACTGTGTTAGTTTTTTTTTTTTTTTACCTTAGCTTGCCATGTTTTTGGCAGCTGTGAGGAACAAAGGCTGTTTTCCCTCCCAGCTACAGAAAAAAACAATGAGTCAGGACACAGTTAACAGCTATCACCAAGCAGTGACTAAAGCTGCGGTGAAAACCTTTCAGCACAGTAGAACCTCTGTGGTTTACATACGAGACTGAGTGAAGTTAAAACATGCATTACATATTTTTTAACTGTCTTTATTCCCAACTAAACACAGGAAAGGATCCAGATTTTAATAAGTGGATTCGGAACTGGATTCTGTATTTGGATTCAATTAATACTCTTGGAAAACCAGTTCCCAGTTGAGGTCAGGAGTCTTACAAAGCGTCTCTGCTACGGTGTCTTTAAAGATCTGAAATTTGGGGAAAGAACAAGAACAAATCGCTCCAGAAAACATGAAAAATATTCAGAGTTGGCCTGCAGACGAGCAGAAGTCGGATCAGATGCTGCTGGTTAGATGTTTGTTTTGCTGCGTAGGTCATGCTGATGTCTAAATGATGTGCTGCTGACCTCCTACTGCAGCGGACGCACTGTTTCTCTTATGACCGACATGTGACGGACATCAGTCTCCCAGATTTCACTTCCTAGACGTTCAGACACCAGGAAGTGGAGAAACACAATGATGTAACTGCAAATGAAAGGGCACAAATCTCAGAATCTAGCTTGTTAAATGTGAATATTTTCCGGTTTACTTCCTCCTCTATGACAGTAAACTGGATGTGTTTGGGCTGAAGACAAAACAAGACATTTATACTTCATTTATAGAGATAGTTTACTGATAGACACCATGAATATTCGGCTGCCGTTGCTTAATTTAAGGTTTAATTTAGAGGATTTTTGCATCAGAGTGATCAAGTGCAAAGATTGTCAGTTTAATGTAAATGAGGGTATTTTTTTTGCTGTGAATTTCTAGTTTTCTCGTCCTACTTAGTAGAAAAGAACTTTCCTTCTTGTGGCACTGATGAATACGTTGTTCCTATCAAAAATAGGATGTATATTAAATTTGATACCAGAAAAGACACGTTTGTCTGACAAATATCTCGTCTGAATGACCCCCAGCTTCCTTACAGACATGGCAATAAATTAATAGTTAATTAAACATGAATTAACAGTTGTGTTTCTGTAGGATTCAGACAGACTGCAAGTCTTGATTTACTGTTTTCCTTGTTTATAAATCTGTTGATCATATCCTCCTTTAATCCATAAGTCGTTTACTGTCATGAGACGAGAGGAGAAACTGGAAAACGTTCACATTTAACCAGCTGGAATCAGAATTTTGACTATTTCCTTTCTTGGAAAATTACTCAAACTCATTAAACGTTAATAAAAATAGTTGCTGGTGAATTTAATAGTCGACAACTTAATCCATAACTCGCCGCAGCTCTAATTTAATCGGGATAAAATGAAGCAGATGTCGAGCATTGACACAAACCATCAGCTCTGGTATCGACTTATCGAGCCTGATATCGCTGCAGCTGCGATCCTCATCTCATGCTTTTTTTTCTTCTTCTTTTTTTTTTCCTGTATCATAACTCCGGCAGGGAACCGACGCCAACATCGTATTTAGTTTCTTTTGTTCTGCAGAGGTGTCGTTGCCCCGGCGGAGACAAAGTGCCTTTGTGTGAACGCAGGGGAGTGTTTCTTAAAGTCCAACAAAACCCCACACTCTCTCTCTCTCACACACACACGCACACACACACACACACACACACACACACACACACACACACACACACACACACACACACACACGCCCCTTCCAGGACAGATCTGGTAGATAAAGCGAGGAGCAACAACACTGGCTGCTCATTGTTCTTGCAGGGAGTTGTGCCGTCAGGAATGCGGCGATAGCCATCTCGCCTCGATTTCAGATATGTCGTGTTCTGGAGTATTATTGGAAGCAGATGTCTTATTTACAGGAGGGAGGAGGAGGAGGAGGAGGAGGAGGTCTCCGTCAGGGCCAAATGTCCACATTTTACACATTTATGTTACAGTTACAGTTCAAGCAGCCAGCGCGCAGCAGAGACTCTGAGCTTAAACAGCTGAAAAATCACGAAAACATAGTCAAGCTCCACTTTTCCTGATATATTCCAGAGCACAGTTCAGGCTCGAGTTCTTCTCCGTGTTAAATGTTGTTTTTGAGTAGTTGCTTGTTATGTTTTCATCTAAATTTAACATATTTCACTGTAGGGTACACTTTTAGTCAGGGGATGGGGTTGTTCTTCCTCTTAATGTTATTTTCTGCTGCATTTTTCTAATTATTGAGTTAAAAATAATCACTATCGTTTTGACTGTTTGTTACCAGACTGGTTGTTATATTCAATCTGAATTTAACATATTTCACAGTAAGTCACACCTATACGTGGGGGGAGGGTTGTTCTTCCTCTTCGTGTTATTTTTAGATGTGTTACCGTGTAAAACTTTGCAGATAGAAATATGAGTCTTTTCCAGCCGCTACATCTTCACATTTCATTCGAGTATTTTTCACAGGATTGGTTGTTATATTTCATCTTAATTTAACATAATTCACAGGAGGTTACACCTGTAGTCGGGGAAGGGTTGTTCTTCCTCTTGATGTTATTTTTACTAAGATTTTATTTCTTTTCTTCTTTTTTCAGAGCACTTAACTTGTGAAATCTTGTGCTCTTAAAGCCCAGAAATGATTGTTTTCTGGCCCTTAATGTAATTTTTGGAAGATTTAATTCTTTTGGAAGCAGTTAAACTGTAAAGAAGTGAATTTGGATTTCATATTGACGGGTAAATGCATGGCAAATTAATCCTCAGCTATCTACATTTCATTAACACGTCTTTCTTCATACTTGATTGGAGGAAAACGACGAAACATTCAGTCAGGATTACACAGATTCGACCACCCACAGCTCGACAGCAGTGCATTATATTTCTGTTTTCATCAGTGTGGCCTCTGTTCTTGGGTACAAGCTGCAGCAGCTCAGAGGTGCATGACGTTTTTTTGGCCAAACGTCTCCTCTTTCAATGTTTTGCTTTTTGATTGCATCCATACGGGCTGTGAGTGTTTCGACTTGTGTTCGTCTCCGTGGACTCCGTCTCCCGTTTGTTTGTGAGCGCAGCTGCAGGTTCGTCTTCAGTCTGTAGTAAATCGGATCTTCCTTCCACTTAGACACTGTGTTGTTTTCAGCTAACTGTGTGTGAACAACACGAGAAGTTACAGTTATTACATCACTAATCATAAAAGCTATTTATGGGAAGAAATTGTTGTCTTCTCATTCTGATCATATTTTAAACATTCATGTGCTACTTTGGGCTACAAAATTAAACCTTAGCTTGATAGATATTAGCTTAAACTGTTTTGTCTGTCTTGTTTGTTTCCTGCAGCTTCAGTCTGCACATTCACGTCCCAGAAATGTGAGGTTAGAGGGTTGAAGCCGCGGTGCCGAGAAAGTATGCAGGTGCACACACACGGAGTTAGCTTGCCGATTGGCCTCACCTGACCTGAGAATCCCCAGCGGAGTCATCAGCAGGAACATCTGAAGCTGATTTAAGTCGAGAAGCAGCAGACATGCAGCTGCTCTGTGTGAGACCGACCTGTAACTGGAAGGTCACAGGTTCAATTCCCACTACAACCAGATGCTCTGCTCAAGTGTTTGCGAGCAAAACACTGTAAGCAGACCAGCTGAAATTCATAAGAAGTTCAAATTGTTTCTTAGGGATTTCTGTTAATCCGCAGAAGACTTGGAGGCTCAGTGGAATCAGTTTTTGGCTTAAAAGGTTATAAAAAATCATTAAATATGCCCATTACAAGTTCTTTTAATAACTTTTATTGTCTTAGCTGCAGTTAAAAACCCCAAATATTCTGTTTATTATCACTTTAGACAAACTACAGCAGGGTGAATGAAACAATTTTCTCATAAATAAAACAAACAAAACAAAAAACAAATGATATATCGCATTTATTGTCCTTTCATTGCCAATTGCTGTCTTATTTTTAAGCCGTGTTGTGTTTAATAGCTGCTGGTTGCCAGGTCACATTGGGATGACTTCCTATGCCCTTGAGCAAGGCAGCATGTGTGAGGGTTTTTCAGCTTTTATTACTCACATTCTTCTCTATCCTAGTTGTGTTTCAGAGTAAATGCTGTCTAAATATCATAAATGTAAGCATAAAAGTTAAAACTGTCACATCAAAATTAAATGTTGAAAAAATCTAATTGATATGCTGCAAAATTATCACTTTGGTTTGACTTGTAGCTTGTCTGGGCTGTGAATGAACAACCGCAGAGTCCAGTGTGTTAGCTGCTGGTTCAAAGATTTATTCATTCATCCAGAAATCAACAAATGAGTCACATCTTAATCTGGAAACGTTGAACATTTAAGTGGAAAGCAGAAGTGAAGACGACCTGTGTGACACAGATAAGAATCTGATGAAGGAGGAGATGTGAGACGTTTACATCAGCAGCATGCAGGTGAAAAATATGAAAAGCAACAAGCAATAAAGCAACAAACTCACTCTCAAACGTGAGAAACATCAGATATCAGAGTGAGGTTAAACTGTCCGAATGTGAGAATCACTACAGACATCCAGGCGACCTGAAATCAACCAGATCTCAGCGTCTGAGGTGCTCCACAGCTTCACACCTTCCCTGGGAAAAAACAGAAAAGCCCTTCTGTGCGGCCGGCGATCGTCTGGTTTGAGTTAGAGATGAGAAGCTGCTGGGTTTACCGCCGGTCACCAGAGTTCAGTTACAGATACTGGGTTTGTTTACCTCGTTACACAAGTTCAAACTGTCTTATCAGGCAACTGTGAGTTCTAACCTGGTCTGTATTTCGACGGCACATCCTGCTGTTTTGAGTCAGATGTGAACACAAGAACATGTCATATTTATTTTTTCAACAGAACCGTCCTTTAGTCAAAATGTTGTTTCTTTACTTTGTTGTAATCAGTGATAGTTGTTGGTTAGCTGTCAAAGTACCTCCAAACAAAGTTCTCTCATACATTTATTATCTGTTAGCTGTTAGCGCCACTGTTAGCTATTAGCTCCACTATAAGCTGTTAGCGCCACTGTTAGCTGTTAGCTCCACTGTAAGCTGTTAGCTCCACTGTTAGCTATTAGCTCCACTGTAAGCTGTTAGCTCCACTGTTAGCTATTAGCTCCACTGTAAGCTGTTAGCTCCACTGTTAGCTATTAGCTCCACTGTAAGCTGTTAGCTCCATAAGCTGTTAGCTCCCTTAGCCCAAAACACTGCAGGACTTTGAAGCCTATGACTTCAACACAAATTCATTGTTCACAGCGTTGCATTATGGCGACCTCATCAAGAGTGAGTTTCACATTTCCTGTCAGATTTTAACACGTCTTTTGTTCTTGAGTCCTGCGGCGAGTCGCCAGACGGTGAAAGCAACAATAGCAATGACGTGAAAAGACACTCTCTATTGTAGCTCTCTTGATTCAGGCTGTCATTTGCCAAACGAGCATTATAGAGACATTAATCACACCAAAAAAATTCCCTTTCATCCAGGAGGCGTCATGGGACAGATCTATTGTATGTTGGGTTTTGAGGGGACGCCGTTTGACTCAGACCTTTTATACATTTTAATATTTAGAAAATGAGGAATATGCAAAATGACAGATTTGTTTGTGTGTGACAATGACATTAAATTACTGTAAAATAGATGACATTTATTTTGTTTGATGCTCGCCCAGACTCCAAATGTAATCACTTCACTGTGTACACAATGACAAAGACTGGCAGCACAATCCTCACATTTTAGACAACAAATGTCTTTGTGCAGCCTGGTCCAGTGTCATGAGTCGACTACATAGGAGACAAAATCACTAATTAAGTTTTTCCCTCTGTGAGAATGAAAAAAAGCCTCTCAAACACTTTAAACTCCCCACAGAAAACTAGAAACACTGGAAGATTTATTGTAAGCTCAACCCTGCTAAAGTCAGCTGTATACACAGTTAACAGTTTAGTCACTTCAAACATTTTAAAAGTCAGTAAGTTATTACAAATAAAAAGATGTAATGAAAATAAATAAATGTGACCTTGACAGGACATTAAACTCTCAGCTCCATCCCCCTCTCGATCATTTCTTAAGTCGTGTTTATTTGGCCGAGGCGTGCTGACAGAAACACACAGGTGATAAACAAGTCCTTGGAACAGAACAGGTGGCATCAGGCTGCAGACCTGGTTCCCATGGCAACAGTGGATGGAGCAGGTAGCTCGTTGCTGTGTTGCCTCTGGAGAGTCGAGGTGGTCCGTTGTTTTCCACTCACCAAACCTCTCCGACATCCAGCAGCTGTGAGGGAAAACAACTCGGCCAGAGTGGAAAAATGGCTGAAGATTAAGAGGCTGTACAATAACACGATTATGTAATTCAAATCTTAAGAAAATATAGCATCAATTTTCACACAATAAGTCTGTTTGAAACAGTTGTCGTGACATTTCTGAATCCCAAACCCATAATTTGTCTGTCACGGGAAACTGACCTTTTCAAAAAGTGAATTGAGGTTTGGGAAAGTTTTCTCAGTTCGGGTGAATTTCTGTATGATTGTCCTGTCAGTGTGTAAATGTTTCCATTATAATCACCTTCCTAATGTCCTAAAAGTTATAATGTTGTCTTGTTTTCCTTTACCCACAGCCCAAAACCTCCACCCCCCGATGGCACCAAGTCCAACCCCTCCAAACGCCACAGAGACCGGCTCAACGGCGAGCTGGACAAGCTCACCAGCCTGCTGCCCTTCACCGAGGAGGTCAGGGCTCGGCTGGACAAGCTGTCCGTGCTCCGCCTCAGCGTCGGATACCTGAAGGTCAAGAGCTTCTTCAACGGTGAGTGCACGAGCTGTGGATCTTTCCCTCAAGGTTTCACCAAGAACTGAGTCACCTGGATGAGGTCATAAGCTGGATAGAGAATTCTGCCTTCTTTATAAAGTCGTACAGTACACAAATACAGCTGAAGATTACATTAAGTTTCATGCTGTACCTAAAGCTAGGAAGGCAGTTGGTATGTTTGCGTTGTCGCATGTCACTTTTAAGGCTTTCTGCTACACTAAGTCCAATATTTGCTCTCTTTTTGCTCCGTTTTTTCCAATTCTCCCTCCACCAGTTTCTGAGGGAAGTAGCCGTCTGTTTAGCTGCTAAATGCTCCACTGTGTTTAGCAGCTAATCTCACTGTTAGCTGCTGAACAGCCAATAAACAGTGGCTATTCACAACTGTTGACGCTGCATTATTATTTTAATTTCTCTTTTGCCATATTGTTATTACATAATCATTGATTATTGCCACTTTAATGAGTATCACAATGTCAGGAAAGCTGTGTTTATATGTGGGAGACGCAAAAGGCTCAATCAGTTATTGTGAGGAAGGAAGTTGGACACTGTTTGTTTGTAAATCTTCATGGTGACAGAATAATTTTTTTGACACATCATCTTTTGGGTTTTTTTTTGTGGGCACATGCCACCTTTACTAGTTTCCTGTGGGAAACCCAGTTCATGGAAACTCAACTAAAATACACTCAACAATCAAACGCACTGTTAGTGAGTGAAAGCTGTTTATTCTATCTTATTTTTAGCAGGTTTAGTTCCACTCTGCTGCACATATTCAGCCAGGAGATACTAGCCATGCCTGCATTTCTCTTTTGTCTGTTTGTGGCTGATACTGGAAGTAGAAAATAGTGAAAGGGCAAATGTCTAGACTGCAATATCATGCATACAGTTACACTTCAAGACAATTCAGAGATTTACACAGCATATACAAGAAACAAGAAGTTGGACATTTAAAGTCAGATATTTTTGCACCAAACTCAGTGTAAAACTATGCATAAAATAAAGGTTTTATGTTTTGGCTTTGAATAATTGTTCTTTCTAGTACCATGAAGGACTCATCTGAATTACAAGACCAAGCTTGCGTGGTTACTAATCATCTCAGCCTGTTTGTTCTCAGAATGTGACTGTAAATCTTTTTAACAGTTACAGAGAAGAAGTGCCAGGAATGGCGCAAAAACCCACATTATTCTTCATAAAAGTGAATTTTGACATATTTCTGTCTTCTGTTGTCGCTCAGTGAAGTTCTTCCAGTTTCCAGCGAACTTCCTCATATTGTTCTGCCGTCTCTTTTGAAAACAGCGGCCATTAGACCCAGACAGTCTGAAAGACAAGGTCCCTATTTACAGTGGAGGGAGGTGGGGTGTGTGGTTGTCAGCAGCTGAGAGGCTATATCAGTGCAGGGCTGTGAAATCTGGCCCTTCCGGCTTACTGTATATTTGGAGACGAGCCCCTTTTCAGCAAGTGGTGTGAAGTGGAACGAAGAGAGCTCATTTACTCAAGTATACATTGTGAGGTAGTTCTATACTTGCACAACTGCAGTTACAGTTTGAGATTAACAGAGAACAACTTGGCCGAATGAAGCTGATGTCTCCAACCAACAAACTCTACGAGCGCCAGTACAGTCAGTGTAAGCATGGCGTCACTAACTTTATCTCATTTGATTTGTATTCATTTTCAAATGGAGTTCTGAATGGAGCAGATTAGGAATTCAAAATGTGCTTATTATCAAACAGAAAAGAAACGGGTACACGTAATAGCTTCTCATAAACCACAATTTTAAGACAAATAGGTGTTTACTATTTTGTACTTAGCAACATTTGAGCACTTTGTCGTTTGTCTATAATCGACACCAGTAATAATTCACCTCCAACATAAAGCAGTAAACAAGGTGATCCGAGCACAGAGCCAACACGAACCTCTAGCGAAGAGGTGATATATCTCCAGTCTTGAGTTCTGGACTAATAAAACTGCTCTAGCGTTCACTTTATAGGTTTGAGAATTAGGCCTTCATTACTGGAATCAATGAGCGTTTTTGTTCTGAAACAGAGCTGAGGCCAGAGATCTCAGCTGCTGGCGAGTAATCAATGAGTCAGATGAGTCATTGGCCTTGACTAAAAGCCTATCAGCCCCCTGCAGGCATGTTATGGTCTATTTGTGCAGTGAGACAGTAAAATCTGTAGAATCTGTTCTCATCAAAACAAAACCGAGTTTTAAGTGTTCGTCCTCCAACAGCCTGGACCTGTTGCCAAAGGAAACAGACAGCAGAGCCTGTTGCTTTGCAGTCATCAATTATTTGGCAGCGCTGGTCACTTAGTGTCGGTTGAACAAATGCGTTTGGAGGCAGCGTCGGGAGGTCTGGTTACTCTCAGACTGCACTGGCAGTGTGGGCCGAGGTTGTTGGTTCCAGCAGATTCACTCGTGGTGCTTTTATTTTGAAAGAGAATCACAGGGGAGAGGGGGGTTTTGGTTGTTTGTTTGGTTGTTTGGTTTCTTGGTTGGTTTGTTGTTTGGCTTGTTGTTTGGTTTCTTGGTTGGTTTGTTGGCTTGCTGAACAATAGTTATCTTAGTTTAAGCTTCGTGTTGGAAGGACTAGTTGACGGAGATCTAGCTCTTTTCTTCCCACACCCCTCTTTCCCCACGCCACCTATTTCTTTGGCGATGATCCGTCACTCTCCCTCCCACTGAGCCCCACCCATTTCCTGTGGCGGCCCCTGCAGCACCCCGGGGCCCCTTTTCCTTCAACTGTTCAACTTTTTCCTACGTCTGAAGTTCACAGCTCGTCCAAGCCCTCCGCCCCCACCTCCAACCCCCCTCCACCTCAAACAAACGCCGCAGGAGTCCAGTTTGTTGTTACAGCAGGGAGGCCTGTTCGCACGGCAGGGCCTGCACCGGGACAACTCAGGGCTTTATGCATTCATGAAACTCTGCAACACACACACACTGACATGCTTCAGAGGTCGACTTTTAGTGCATGCATCAGACTATTTGAAGTGCATTGTGGTGGATGTTATTATCCACATTTGAGGCTTCTGTAAGTATTAAAAAAGTCCTCGTTATTGTTGCCTTTGAGGTTTTACTTTTTCATCATGTAATGACAAGTTTGCTTGTCCACCTTCAGATGAATGCGGAGAGGAATATGGGCTCTGTCTGCTTTACTGGAACCAGTTGTTCCTTCATTTCCTGGTACCTTTTTTATCATTTTTGATGATCTTTAATAGTTCAATTAGCTGTTGTCTGCAGGAAACGTTGTGTGTTTTGCTCGTGGGATCTATTTTGCTGCCATAACTTGATCTGTTTTTGTTGAAATATGACATTTGGTTGAGACAATGCAGTATCTCCAGCCTAATAATAACAATAATGATAATAATTATTTCTCTCTGTGTCTTTGTCTGATTGTGGTACTTAAGCAGCTTCTAAAACATTAAAGTCTGTAAAGCACTTTAAACAGCAGACATCAGAGTCAGGAAATGATTAAAAGTAGAGAGGGCACCATGAGATCAAAGAACAGCGACGGAGGTTAGAAAAAAACAATACTGAAAACAATAAAATAAAAAGGCATCATGTAACAGCAAGTCCATAAAACTGAGATTTATAAGAGGGTTTAAAAGGTAATACTGGTGCAGATACAACACAGCTGCTCAACTCAAGATTTGTATGTTAGATTGAAGCCGTCTTCTCAACCTGAAGTGCGTGAGACTCAATAATCATGTTTAAAAAGAACATAAAGTAAGAGATCTGCTCTCCTTTGACCAGCCGAGAATTACCTCACCGACCCAAACATTTCTCTCTCAAAGTGCAGCTGATAAAGCTTTAAATGATAGCGTTCGTATATACATAACTTTTGTACGTAGTAGTCTTTGAGAACCCAAATTATTTAAAGGTCCAACTTGTAAAATAGTTGATTGCTGAGTCTCATTCCCAGCTTTCACCAACTGGTCAGATACTGACGCCGAGGATTCATTTGTCCTGCGTCTTTGCTTCCTGATGAGTTTGGCTCTTTCACCCTGATAATATTCAACCAATGCTTTAATCTGCTTTCTGTGCTGCAAACATTTTATCTCTGAATCACAGCTGCAAATATGTTTTAGAGCCACAATCAGCCACGGAGTCTGGGATATTGTATCGCCGTGCTTTTAAAGTCTGGCAGGTATCCATCCATCCATTTAGAAGGTCCTATTGTGCTCTGAAACACTCGTTGTCTGGCGATTTTTTTTTTTTCTTTCTCAAATCACGGTGGATAAAAAGGTTGGCCTGTGTTTCGGAGGCATTGTTGGTTTTGTTGGCAAACACCAGACTTTCTCAGCCTTGGAGGTCTTGTGGTTCATCCAAATTCCTCATGAAGAATAATCTAATTGAGAGACTCCTGCTGCCATCAGCGTCTGGACGGCACAGAGGCCACACACAGCAGACAGTGAAGCCTGTGGACAGCTTCACAAAGGAGATGTTCATGTCTGTGCTCCGGGAGATGATAGACGATACCGAGCTTTCCAGCTCAGCCACCGTCCAGAACATACAGTTTTCAGACCATTGTTGGGCATTTTTAGAACCTACAGATATGAATAAGCATCTGTGTGACGTGGTTTTGTCCACATGTTGTATTTTCTGCATGGAAAATATGCACATTTTCCCAGATGCCAAGGTTGGAAAAGGGCTAAGAATATCAAAGCCACTTCCTGACTTGTCAGTGTCCGAGCCCGTTCGCCGGGCTGGATTTCGCGAGAAATGGTCGATGCAGTCAAAGTGGAGCCTCGCTTTTGGTTAAATCCTCTCATTACCAAAGGCAGGTACAGTAATACAACTTAAAGATCCAAACTGGAAGGATTTTTAGGATTGTAGGTCGGGTCGGCTGCCAAACCCCAAGGTCGAGTTTGGAGTGAGACTCAAAAATCAACTTTCCTACAAATTGGACCCTGTATTTGGCGTCACCAAACCCACCTACATATCAGATGTTTTCTTTTTCAGTGATTCACATACATCTGGTGTTGTGCTGATTGTCAGTTGAAACAGACATAAAGACTTTCACGGCGTTTAAAAGTGTCTGTGGCCTCAGTGAATCCCTCATTGTGATCGCGGCGTTACCAAACAGGCCGGTCAGAGTCTCTCTGGTGCTGAAATTTCCCAGCATGCCTGTCAGCGAACAAAGACGACCCAGGAGTGTAAAGGCTCATGGGAAGGCCAAGCTTGGCGCGTCGATGCAGCAGGATGTGGCTGAGAAAGGAACGCTCTGTGTCCGTCCTCTGGTCGCCGTCTCTCCCCTTGGGCCGAGCCGCGAGACGGGCCGACGGGCCGATGGGAAACGCCCGGGGGTTCGATCCCATGGCCGACGCTCACAACACCGGCATTGTTCAACCAGACCTCCTTCATGTTAAGAAACAGCTCTGTTTTCATCCTCAGAGTCTCTGTCTGTCTCTTTTCTTCTGTCTTTGACTTCATTTGACTGATAAAGGTATTTTTAGCTCACGTAGGTCAGAAATAACATAAGCAGCAGTCCTTAAAATGAACAATTCTTCATGGAAAGTAATTTAGAAGACAGCAAAAAGACAGAGAGAGATGCAACATGTCAACAAAGACACAGAAACAACTTCAGAGCATCACAAAATGGCCACAAAGAGAATCTAAACAAATCCAGAGACACAAAACTACTTCAGAGAGATGCAAAATGTCCTCAAAAAGGATGTCATTTTAGGCTTTGGGGCCACATTTGATCCACATTTTCACCATCTTCTGACCAAACAGCTTATTATTTAATCAGGAAAATAATCAACAGATTGTTCGACAGTTCAAACGATCGTTGGTTGCAGCCTTACAGCTAATCTGTGCAAACTAAAAGTAGTAAAAAACACTTGAATAATTTATCTAGAATAAAGCACAGAGTCTGACTGTAAGTTCCTGAAGACAATACTGCTTTCTGTTCTGAAGTGTTGAGTCTTTCTGCCATCTCATTTACGTGGGAGGGGATGTTTACCTGGCTGACAATGGATAAAGTAAGCTTTAGCGCACCTGAGAGGCGGCTGGTAATGACAGGTGTGAAAGTGAAGCGCAATGTGTTTCACAATAAATGAGAAAACAGCGTCTGCACCGCCTGCACACGCAGATAAAAAATGCTTTTACAGACAAAGACGTTTTTCTTTTTTTGTTCATTATTGAAATATTTGCCCACAGAATAGTTGTTTCTCGTGGATCCGGAGATGAATTTGAATTGAATTTGAGGTTGCGACATTTTTCCAGAGTGGATGCGTTTGGTTTTAGGAGTGAAGTCTTCATTGTGCCGTTGATGAGGCCCCAGCAGAGGAGGTTTTCTGGCTGTGGAGAGCCGTAATTTGTGGTCTTATAATAGCTCGGCTGCACTTCCCTCCTCTGCTGGGCCTCAGGAAACACACACACACTCACATACATGCATGTATACACACTTGTTTTTTTTTTTCTTCTTTGTTACACATTCAGTATTTTCTCGCTCTCTCTCCCTTCCCCCTCCTCCTCCTGCATGCGTTTTCCAGATGTGTTTTCAGTTTCAAGCCTCAGTCAGTGTTCCCAGCAGATTAAAGCTGCTACGGCTCGTCGAGCTTCCTCTTTCTGAACCCTCTGACCTCTGACCTGTTTAATGTTTGAGGCTGTAAAGGTCGAGGGTCACCGTGCTGTAAGGGCGACTGCACACTTCAGCATTTAGCTTTAATAGACCTTGAGTGGAGGTTGTTCTGTCGACTGCAGCTTCAAGTCAAAAAGTTCCAAAATGAAAATTCAGTCTGAAGTCTCCAAAACATTTCTGGAGCCTCCCAGTAAAACAGCGTCGCAGCATTTTCCCTTTAACAACTGAAGTAACTGGACACTAACATTCAAATAAATATTAAAAAAATATCTCCATACAGCTCGTCAAAGTCTGTGTAACCTCTGATTGATTGATCTTTCATCATTTTGTCGAATAATTGATGAATCATGATGTCTAAAAAATAAGTAGTCAAGAAAGTGTGTCACAAGGTCCCAAACTTCGAGGTGATGTTTGCATAAAGCTTGTTTTGTCTTCAAACCAGACAAAACCTCAAATATATTAGATTTTTAAGTCATAAACAAAGAAAAGCAGAATATTTTTTTTTTACATTTGAGAAAGTTGCAGATCATTTTCAGTGGAGTATTTCTCTCAAAACTACACAACTTGATCCTATTCATTTTCTAGGCCATAAAATAAGAGGAACTGAAAAGAGCTTTTTGAGCAACGTTTGTGCAAATGTGTCTGTTTTCTTTCACAGAATAAGAGAAGAGGCCATGAAACAGTTTATTTGAAAAAGGCCAAACCCATAATACTGAGACAAAACTTACTGGAAGGTCTTTACAGTAATGGCAGTCGTCCAGATCAAGTTCTTTTCAAGACTTTCCCAAATCTGCTCACGTCTACCAGCAGGGAAATGACTGATCCGACCTCTGACCTGATTGTAATGCATCTCTGAAAGTCCCTAATATTCCAGGAGCTGCATAACCAGCGTGAATCCTGTGATTGGAGCCAAAAACACTTCCCCTGACCAGCGTCCCGGCCTGGATTTAGCTCCACGGCAGCTCTTCGGTTAGCCTCGTTCAGCCTCAGGACACATGCAGGTCCACCGAACGCAGTAAAACCAGGCATCTGTTTCCTGATGGCGGTTAGGCTGCAGCACAGCTCGCTGCCATTCTGGGGATGATTTCTTTTTCTTTTTTCTAGCTTGTCACTGTCACTGTGTGACAACAGAGAACGCGTCTGTCGGCGCCTCGCAGCAGCCTGTCAGTCAAACACCGGGTGAGGAAACGGGGGATGGAAGAGGTCGAGCCACTGCCAGGATCGTTTTCTTTTATTTTATATAATCTACATATCTCATCTTAAAAGTGTCACGAGATTGTTTCAAAATTCAGTCGTCTTCATCCTAAAAGTTCATTTTAGGTTTTAGATTTCAGGGTAAAAGGAAGTACTGCATGAAAGTTAAATTAATACTTTCGGCCTGTTTTTCTCTTTTCCACCACACATGCTGACTTAATTAGTCAACAGCAATTCAGATAATTGATCGCTGATGTCATTTAACAAGTAAGAATGCCACACACATATCATTATAAAATTGATTTTTATGGGCTTTGACTGTTGAACCGACACGACGTGGGATTTGAAGACACCGCCTTGAGCTCCGGGAACATGTGCTGGATGTTTTCTTAATAATTTTCAAGTAGGGCTGGACGTTATGATTAAAAATAATATTGCAGGTTTTTTTTAGGTGATGTCATCCTGTCAGTATACCTTACAGTTTTCTCACCAACGAATCGATCATCAGCAGATTGTTGCAACACTACCTGATGCTGAAGCCACGTTCAGATTTGTTTTTACATTCTGTGGTTTGTCGCCTTTGTCCAGCGTACATATATTTTTCAGCGAGGAGGAAGCGAAAGAGAGAGCGCAAGAGAGAGCGAGAGAACTGGTTTGTGTCGGTGGAATCTGAGCATCAATATTTGTATTGGCAGGGGAGACAAAGTCCAACACAGAGACCTGGAAAACACGGCAACAAACCGGTTCTGTCAACGTGGAATAAAGCAGAAAAGAAGTGAGGGAAGGGACATGTGACAAACGAGCGAATCAGCGAGCAGAAAGGTGGTTGTTTATCCATGATTTCATGTCTGTGTTCGGGAGTGTTTTCGTCCTGGGATGTCCTTGAAAGGTCCTGGAATAAGTCCTAGGATGTCTCCAGTGGGTCCAGTATGATACGATCGGACCTGCAGACCCTCTGCATGGAGGAGCGCAGTCAAAACACAGCAGACAGGCGGTCGTGTAGAAACCTGCCCAGGCATCTGGGGAAGACCGGAGTGTGTCTGTGTGTGTGTCTGTCAGTGTGTGTGTGTGTATAGTGCAGATATAAGCAGAAACACTCAGGTTGTGTACCCTCCACTGCTTCACATTCACTGCTTCATATTTTTACTCTCACCAGCTTTTCTTTGCTCACTTTAACACCGCGAGTTTCCTCTCCTTCTGCGTCAAATCTGTCAAAAAGTAGTAAAATGACGCGCTCGTCCTCTTTAAATATGTGAAATATGTAACCTTGATTCACAGTGAAACCATAAAACAAGTCGCAGTAAGCAGGAAGTGAGTCGAGCCATGCAGACGTCTAACAGACTCACACATTTATAAAAAGACGTCTTGGAGAGCAGCAGCTGTTCATGAGTTCAGACTGAGCTGCCTGCTGATATGAAGTTAATAAATGGAGCTGAATTAAAACAGGTCACGCCTCGCAGAAGAGAGATTACTTGTTGCTCTGAATGTTTTTGACTACTTGACGTGTCGATTACCCTCGCGGCTCAGCGCAAGAAATATCAGTTTATCTTTATCTGTGAAAAGTGCAATCAAGCAAAGGCAGGAAACTCAGAAAGACAATGAATACAGAATAAACACTCGACAGTCGAGCCAAACTCACGGACGTCTCGTCTAAGGTGAGCGGAAACGAGAGGGCAGAACAGGAAATATTTAAACTAAGAACGTCAATATGAGCGATTACAAGTAAAAGGAATGAAAGTGATAAAACAGGCAAAATTACATAAAAAAGAGAGAGAACAGAAATAAATAAAAAGGAAGCAAAACAATACAGGAAGATGAAAAAGTAAATTTCTCTTTCTGAAAGCTTGTTAAACCGTTTCAGGGTGTCATCAGCATAAAAAAAATGATCCAGGTCGAGCGACACTTTTCAGTTATTTCTTTTGTCGAGTGCCTGACCAGCAATTATTCTTAACGCTCATACACATTCCTCCATGTATGCAGACTTGAATAAAACAAATACTTAATTTCTCTGCATTTCATTATTGTTATGCTAGCTTGTAATGCTATAGTGACTTTCTGTTCGCAACCAATTTACACATTTCTTTACGAGCCAAGATGGGTTTTTTTTTAAAGTTTCAGCAGAGCAACCTGATTCAGTGAATCACCAGTATGAAACCGCTGCTCCCTGGGATTATGGGTAATGAAGTCCTCTTTCTGCTGTTTACTGCAGCCAGCTTTTCCCAACAATAACAAGCTTGTAGAAACACGTGACGTCAGATTAGATTATAGACATAGAGAGTAAACAAACTTCAACAAGACGCTGAGTTGTGTGTTGTAGGAAACGTCTCCGTATCCCTCCACATCCAGACATTTTTAATCCATCACACATGTCGAACTCTTTCCATCACAGTAGCCGTCTCTCCTATCTGTGACGTCATCTGTTACCGGTAGACGCACTTTGTTTTCGTGCCACAATGTTGTTTCTGTGCCGAGACAACAATCATAAAGCTGGCAAACAATGAAACGTCCCCCATCTTTCATGTGTGACTCAACACTTACTCACTGTTTTAACCGCAAGTCTCCCGTCCAGCACCTGTCAGGTTCACCTTTGAAGGGGCAGATTGTGAGTTAGTAGTAGTAGTAAACTCATGTTTGTCATCATGTTTTTGTTTCTATCGGTTGCTCAAGGTGAGTTGCGTCTACTCAGCCTCATCCAGATTTCTATCTCCAATATGCAAATGTGTGATTTGCATCGGCGTCTCGCTCAACTGTCCTCACAAACCTGGAAGAAAACATCCCAACAACAAACACGCAGGCTTGAAAGGTGTCATACCTGAAAGGAAACAGACTTTGTGACGTTCTCTCTCTGGACTGTATGGATTGTTGTTTGCCATGTTAAAACCTGACGTTTATTCTTAACCTGTTATTATTCCTGGAAATGTATTTATTGATCCCAATCATCTGTCCCAGTCCAGTCCAAAGTCATTTCAGAGCTTTCAGAGAACAGGAATGGTTTTACGCTTTTTTCAAAAGTTAAAAGCTGATTGTTTAACTGCTCATATTAGCTGGAAAACACAACAGGTCCACATCATACAGTCTCACGTGGTGTTAGCACAAATTTAATAACAACATCTCCGAAACTGAACACCGAACACATGTTTTTCTAAGGTGTCTGGCAAAGAAATGTCATTTTACTACCTCAAAATACCCTCGTCTGAGAGTAACGGGCATTATTTTCATTTCCACTAACTTTATGCTAATAAGATATTTAAAAAAACAAGGCTGGTGGACCAAATGAAAAGTGAAATCAAGCTTGTGGACATTTGGGAATAAGACAAGACAGTTTTTGTTGGAGTTTGACATAATACTGAAACACACGGACACTTTATATGAATATGTGGTAGTTTGTTGGCTTGTTTGTTTGTTTGTTGATTGTATTTTGCTGATGTAGTTTGATCTCGAACTGGTTTGCATGACTAGAATCACGCGAATCTGAGCCTTCTAATGATGTACGGCCTATTTGCTGAGCCTTGTTTGTGTTTTTTGGCAAGCTGGCTGGACAGTTGTTTGGAAGTGGTTGAATCAGATGTTCTCGTCTTAAATGAGGAGCTGAATCTGTATGAATTTGCCAGAAAATGAGTTCAAAGTTAGATGTTAAATGCAATAAAAGATGCGTGTAAATCAAGCTTAAAGAAGCCAAATTAGCTTCCAAACTAAACTGACATGTGTGCAAGTCTTTAGCAGAGATAACAGCAACAGTCAAACTTGTAATTTCAGTTTTCAGTGAGAGTTAAAACCCCAAACCACAGAGCACCTTCGACCAAAAGCCTTTCCCTACAGCAGAGGCTTTCTGTCATCGATGTCAGGCAGCTAAACTTTATTTCTGCAGCACATTTTGCCCACATGGCAGTTAAAACCGCTTCACAGAAATCATTCAGGCCAAAGCTCCAAAATAAAGGACATAAAATCAATCAAATGGCAGATTTACAAAGAAAAACTGAGAAAAATCCAGAAAATAAAACAGCAGGAGAAGTAAAGAGACTCAAATTTATTGAGCAGATTTTTTTTCAAAGTTAAATGAAAAGCAGCAGCAGATGAGTTCAGATCGATCTTCTCTGGCCAGACATGCAGCGCCAGCTCAGCCTGGAACTCGACGCTGAGCTCCACGTGCTCCGCAGATAATCGGGGGAAACCTGTAAAACACGTTGACTAATCTCTCCTCTGTGTCTTACAGGAAGTAATGTTTGTCAGAGGAAGTCAGGGCGGGAGGAAACGCCTGGGGTAGAGAAAGGTGTCTGCTAACCTCTGATCTAGCCACAGGGCTAAACCAGGCTAGGATTCGCCATTACCAACAGACGGGTATTGTTGTTTAAAAGAAGGACAGGACATGGTGTGCTGCGAGTCTGTGGTTTTATGTTGCAGACGGGGACACAATAGATCGATCCCTCTCCAGAAATATTAAGGAAAAAAGTTGAAGAACATTTAGGCGAGAGCCTGCAGGACGTCGCTGCAGTCGCACATGACAGCAGCTGATTTCAATCTTCCCCTCAGCCGGTTCATCCACCGACACTCTGGTTGTGGTGATTCATTCGGAGTGAGAATCTGCTGGTTTTCATGACATTGTGTGATTCAGATTTATTGCATGTTGCTGCAGCTATAATCTCGAGGCGAGACAGAAAAGACTCAACCAATAATGTCATTTTTGTATGTATTTTCCCCCAAATCACACATTTTGAATGTAGAAGAAATAAAATTAACAGGCCACCGTTTTGAAATCGATTTATTATTTATTATTTCTTTTGCTTTTTGTGTCTTAACAGTGGAACAATTATAACATTTGTTGTTTTGTTTTGTGCATGTGATGGCAGCACATGCTGATCTACAGGAAACTGTGAGGGACGTTTTAACTGTTTTAAGTTTTTGCAGACCAAACAACAAATCAAGAGACTAATCAGCAGGGTTATTAGTTCCTCTGCTCTTTTCCTTTCAAGTTTCATTTTATAAAAGTGTGTTAAATTCATGGCTGTACCCCACCATAAAACACAGCGGGAGCCCTGTCACTTTAACTGCAGAGGATCACGTTATTATTCATGACAAACCAAAAAAGCATCTTCTTGCTGCGTGATTCATGACTTTTTTTGTCTCGTGACCCTTTAAAATGAGGTACTGTGTACTTAAGACCACGTGTTACACATGTGTCATGTGTGTTCAAGCAACAGTAATTGTTTAATTGTTTAATTTGCTCTGCATTGCAACTGCCTTTAATTAAAAGAAGTGGAACCACAGACTGTCTTTTTACAATATGGCTCTTAAATGAGCTGCAGACGTGTTTGACTCAAACAATGCTGGAAATGCGTCTTAATTTGCTAAAAACTTCCATATTTTATGGAGTTAGTTCACATATTAGGATGTTACGGCTTCACTTTACTTTACCTTCAGTCATCTGCAGCTTCACTTGTACTTTTCTGCCTTTTGTTGTGTTTTGCTCTCAGGTACAGTCTGTGTAACAGGTAATCAGTAGTCTACAGTATGAGACTCGTAACAGGTGTCATCTCTGGGAAGTTGAATGTAGAAATGCGCCAATTAATCACTGATTGTGGTTATGATGTAAAAGCAATTAGAGATGATTGAGGGCAGAAAACTTCACACAAAGACATGATGTAAAACACAGCGATCATTCAAATAGCTTCAAGATGGCGTCCTGAAATGAAAGGAATGCATAAATATTCCCGTGACAGTGATTTGTGGTCCGGTCTCATCCCATCAGATTGAAGATTTTAATTAGAAACACCCTCAGAGTTCGTCGGAACAGCAAGTGTACTGGCTGAAAGTTTTCCCCACAGCAACAACGAAAACATTACAAATGCTTCAGAAACTAATCGAGATTGATAACGAGCTCCCCTGTTAGAGCAGCAGCAGCCATTACGTGACTTACCGTCATTTTTGGAAAGCGTCTCGACCAATCAAACGGCTTGGCAGGAGCCTCTCGTTATATAAAGGACGTCCATCAACAGCTCGCCGATTATCTAATGAAAGGAGACGCTGGCTTTGACCGACAGATTTGGGTCGATAAAAGGGAAGTGAAGTCAGGAAGCAGCTTGTTCCTCTGAGGAAAATGAGATCATGACAGTTCAGTAACTGTATCCTGACTGTGGAAACGTCTGCGCCACAACACTGTTTTTTAAAGAAAGCCGCCATTTAGCCACTGTTCTCCTCAAACAGTGGCTTCAAAACTACCCCAAAAAAAGGCCTTAAATTTAAGATGAAACCGTCAAATCTGCCGATATTCAAGAGATTTCTCAGGAACTGTGAACGCCTGATGACTCAACAGATACCAACATGTGGTCGGTGAAGAAAAGTTCCCTGAGACTGAACTTTAACTGAGGTTAACGTGAACTTTACGGGTGTATTCCTGCATGTAGTTTCCTTCATTGGGTCCTGAGAATGAATACAAAATGTTATTGAGCCTTTTCACCTTTTCCAGTTTGTGGAGCGCCAATAAGGCAACAACAAGGAATAGATGATATGAAATAAACAGATGTATAGCAAAGCAGCTTCACGATACATTCAGTCACATGATGTTTATCTTCATTTTCATTTTTCACACAGAAACAGAAAGAGAACAAAACACCAATATTCCACCTACATCTTGTAATAACTTTGGTGTCTGTTGTAAAGAAAAACATTTATCGGGGGGGAAACACGAGAGCCACTCAAAGCTTTTCCAAATAAACGTGTTTGATGTCATTTCAAACAGTTCCTGCAGCTACAACAGCTGATCCAGGAGGTCATTTACTTCCTCCACTCAGAGACAAGTGTTTGAAAATATTTATGCCAGTTTATTTGTATCTAGGTTCATTTATTTGCTTCGGGAGACTCACAGCTGAGTCATGTTTTCCTAATATCTGCGACAGAGGTGATGATTGCACAGCCGCAACGGCCAAACTCACCAGAATATAAAACAGGCTGAAAGATTCTGGAATTTTCCCTTGAAATAACTTTGGACTAAGTCAGACTTCATGCGGAGCAGATCGGGTAAAACTAACTCTATCCTGGTGTCACCTCCTGATTCTGAGCCGTCGACTTTAACCACCTGCATCTGAAAACCTCACCAGATGAGTCATGATGCAGGAAGAGAAGATGTATATTTCAGGTATTCAAAAAACAACAGCTTGCATATCAGACAACGTTTTCTGGTGCGTCTCATCTTGTGGTCACCAAATGAGTCACTTAGATGATCGATGAGACGGTCGATGAGACGGTCCTGATATGAGGCATTTTCCAAGAAGGGTAGCGATATCAGTTTCGTTGTAGTAACTGGTAACACTGGCAGAGTTAATCTCTGTGTAAGTCGAGGCAGCGTGCCCTGCAACGATCAGTTCACCCTCAAATGTAAATTGAGTTTACGTTTAGGTGAAGCGTCCATAAAACATTTCTGGAGCTTCACAGCGAAATGGTGTTGCAGCGTTCTGCTAAACAACTGAAGTAGTAAAAGAAATTAATGAATAATCCATTAAACTTTGCTGAATTAGCTGTTAGCGCTTCCTGTTTGCGTCGTGCCTGCGGCCGTACAGACGACTGTCACTGGATTACTTTGATGCTGAGGAAAACTTCAAAAACATGATGTTTTCTAAGGCAAGTTCTGCACATATGAGGACTGTCTGTTTTAAGGATTTCCAAGCAGTCATTCTCTCTCCCCCCCCTCCACGCTGATGGAGAGTCAGGTGAGGTTTCACAACCCGCAGAACTGTTCTGGAGCTGCATGCAGCCCGTCAGAGTCTCTGGAAGCTCTGAGATCCCAGACTGATTTGAGAAGACGTTATTTACACCCTCCACACACGATAGAGCTGGAGCGACATCTTGAATCTTCCTCATGGAGAGGAGGGAATCGGCAGCTGTCGGCAGTCTCCACCTGTTTTTCTGCTCTGTGTTTTGGTTCCTTAACAGCTGTAAATCCACCACACCACATGAAGAATCCAGCGACCGCTGATCCGTAGTGTTTAATATTTCAACCTCACTGTGGCTCTGCCCACCTGAGCATCTCCGTCGTGTTTTTGGGAATATAAGACTATAAGAAATGTCTTCTATTCACTTAGACAGGCATAAATCTGCCAATCATTGAGCTGAAAAGATCAATGAATGTGCGATATCAGCGTTGAGAGTGTGCTGGTGCTGCTGTTGAGGTTTGGGACTCCCCCTGCACTCGCTGCACGTCTGGAGCTGCAGCGGCGCTCTCCGTTTAATGACAGGGAAGTGAGTTTGGTTAGATCTTTATGGTGGAAAATTACTGGCAGGCTCTGGGCCACGCCCCTCTCCTTATGAATGAGAGTTTACATAGGCAGCCAGGCAAGTATGTGTGGGTCATTAAGGAAACAAGACGCTGCCAAACTGCGAAAGGAACTTGATCTGCTCTTCAACACAATTTGATATCTTCAGGAACAGATTATCTTCTATTATAGATGAGGATAAAGTCAGAAGTGGAAACCGATCAAATATTCATTTCTCCTGAGTCTTTTCCAGCAAAGTAATCCTGTTTGGTGCTGCAGGAGCTCGCTGCTCACAATTTAATATTTAAAAGAAAAAAAAAAACAAACATAAAAACTGATTGCATCATCACATTTGTTGTGTCATTTTCAACACAGTGTTATCAAGAACTGGAGATATCTGAATATGTTCAGCTGAGGGAAAGTTTTTAATTACAATGAGTCAAAATGTTAATCTGGTAAAAGTGAAACTCGCCCATGCAAATAATAAAAAAAAGCTTTAATCCAACAGTGTTATTATTTTGATAACTGTTGGTTTATGCTGGTAATAAACCAACAGGTATTAAAATAATAACAATGGGTAAAGACTGGTGACCTGATGGTTTTCTGACCTTGCGACTGGTTTAAGTCGACCCGAAGTTGTTTGTTGCTATATTGATCCAAACTTGTGTGTCGTCGTGTCCATTAAAAGCTTCCAGGTGAGATACTAGATGTCTTACAACATGTTCAACACTGTACATGATGCAGTAAACACATCAGCCAGTAGTTTAGCTAACCTGAACTCATCAGCTCTTTATTCCACGCTCATTATCTGACATCTCCTGCCTGGCTTTTTCAACACGGTGGTCTCATTAGCTTTTCAACACAGCAGAGACTAATATATGTTAATGACGGCAGATTTTTCTTCTTCTCTGACGTTGGACATCTGATCCGCTGCGAGGCAGACAACACAGATTAAACCAGTGATGAGCTGCACTAATGTTATCGGGAGTTCACATCGCCCTACATCTCTGGCGGTTTTCATATTTTTCTTGTCTTTTCGTAACAGACTCTTGAAGCCAAAGCATGAAAAGCAAAGCCTGTCGGAGCAGATCGCCCTAAATCCCCCCCCCCTTCCTCCGTCTCTCCCAGCCCTTTCTGGGAATATTTTTAATCTGTGAAATCAGAGTGTGTAATTGATAGGGATGTGTGCCACAAGGGCAGACGAGAGGGTTTTAAAGTGAGAAGGGCCTGTTGAGCCAAGCCTGCGTCACCATCACCATCTGAACAACTTCTTTGTCGTGTTCCTGCATCTGAAAACTCCCAGTCTGTGATCGGACGCCAGGGAAGTTTTAAACAAAACAGAGAAAAGAGAAATAACCGTCCCCCGGAGCTGAAAGGTGTGAAGGAAGATAACGGAAGACTCAGAGCTGCTTTTATCTTTATAAGCTCAAAGGAAGCGGCCTTGTGAAACCTGGGCGTTTTGACATCGCGCACAGTTTCACAACACAGCCTGCAGTACTCATACATAACTCAGAAGTTCTACTTTGAACTTAATCTGTTTTCACTTCTTTTGTTTTACTTTTAAAATCATTTTTCAGTCGCAGACACGACTAAATGTTTTCACAGTTTCTCATTAACACAAACACTGACATTCAGGGCATGAATCCGTCCTGACATTTTTCAGCCGCGGTGTCATTGGTTTATATTAGTCTGGCCGAGGCGACGCTCGTTGGAAAGCCACAGAGTTGCATGACTCTGAATGAGACTTGTGTGTTACAATCCCCAACAGTCTGTGGAGCTGCAACCAACGATTGACTTCATCGTGGATTATTCTGCCATTTGTGTTTTTGATTTATCGAAGTGTGACGTTTTTACAGCGGTTTCTCTGGTGCGCCCAACACTTAAAAGTACCAGCAACACATTTTAATTTAAGATCTTAGATGTTATGTAAATGATTGTCAACAGGGACACATTTGTTCAAAGGCTTTGGTTGGTCGGTTGGTTGGTTTGTTTGGTGTAATTAACGTCTTTGATTTCATTTTATGAAGTTCTCAGTTACTTCAGTTGTTGAGGCAGATGATTATTTTGGTGTCAAATGGTTGAAGAGTGATTCACAAACAACTTCAGGGGCTTTTTTTTTTTTTTACACCAGATTTGAGTGAATCTTTACTTTTGCAGCTTCAAGTTATTAATGCTCATCAGAAGCTGTCAAAAGTTTTAAGGGTCGTGTAGTCCAAAGCTCAGATCACCACATCTGTATGGCAGTGTAGAATTCACAGAATCCGACTGTAGTATAAACAGAGAGAGGAAACGTGAAACATAATCACATTTGTGAAACTTTAACCGGCATGTTTTTGTAGTTCTCACTTGATAAGGAAGAACAGAAATGCCACCAATGGTCCTCCTGCACTCATTTCTCTCGGTGTGGTGAGTTGTGACGAAACTCGTCAGCCAAAAAACAAAACTCGAGCGGAAACACTGTCAGCGCTGCGAGCCGACAGCTGGCCTCCACTGCAGCACCAACTGTCGCTGCACAGTTTCACTCGAGCCAAGTCACCGAGCGCCTCAGCCCAAAGACTAAGTCAGGAAATTAAAACCTCTTTCACAAAACACACAGGTATTAAATGATGCAGCTGCAGTGTGTGTGTGAAGGTGTTGGCGTGTTAAAAATCAACATCAAGACGTTGATTATCACATTTTTTCCTAACAGGGAACGTAAGATACCGATCAATATCTCATACGGAGCTAAAATCTAGTGATTAGTTTGAATTATTTATTCTCAATTTTGCATTAAATCTGCAATAAAGTCACTAAAATAAACTACTTTTATCATCTGACACAGTGGAGTGAGGCTGTGCCTCCTTCTCGTGTACTTTTCATTATGAAATTTAGAGACAGAAAAACAACAAAATCGCCATTTTGGACCTAAAATCATAATTTTTCCTCAAGCATATAAATTGAATATTCAAGATTTTTCTTCATATTCTATGAAAATGCAGTTAACTTTTGAATTTTATCCATTTTTATGATGGTAATAATGAATATAGCTGCTGTTTCATGGTGTCATCGAACTTAGTTTAACACTACACAAGAAAAATGGTATTTGATTTCTTATTCTGTGCGCACTCCTCACTTCTCATAACTTGCACCAAGAAATTTGATCTAACAAATGAGATTAAATTAATTTTGCTTCGACAGTTTTTCTCCCGTCTTAATCATCTCCTCTGATCTCAGACGATCAAACGTCGACCCACCGCTTTGTTGCAGCGGTCAAATATTTCACGACAGTTAATTTGATTACAAAATAACAGGTTATTTTGCAGCTTGGTCATAATCAAATTATTCTGCCTTCACGCACACGCTTTGCAAACAAAACCTGCTACACAAAATCAAGTATATCATGATCATCCAGCAGAGAGGAATCAGCGCAGCCGGAGCACGTTTGAGTAAAAGCGTAGATCCTTTATGTCCTCGTCGACAGGACTACTGCAACACTACAGGTCCATCTGGACTCACCGGAGAAATGAGCTCATGTCTCGCGTTCTCGAAGCAAATCTCTGGGTTTTTACATCGCCGCTCTCCTCGCTGCTGCTCTTGTTTACATACTTGAGCTCCTGTAGATGAAAGAGGAGCCGGCGCCTCCTTCCAGCTGGTTCAGACATGTCGGCAAACTGGCCTTCCTCGCCGCCGGGCCCAAACACCAAAACAATGGCTCCGGTTGTGTAATCGCTCTACGCACTGCAGCTTTAACCCTTTCATGTTGTCCAGGAAACAGAGCACATGTTAAAAATAAACAGTGACTGCGCAGAACAGATGGAGTTCATTTGGGATTGTAGGTTATGTCGAAGGTATGACGCTGCAGAAACATGAAATGGAAATGTGTGTTCACGCTGTAGTTCCACCTGTTAGACCCCGACGTATCCTCAAAGTTACAACCTGGACTGAGTCTTAAAATCAATTTGAAGTAGGTATTTTGAATAGAGGAGGAGAAAATGCCAGAGTTCATTAACACATTCGACCAAACTTAGCAGCATTAAACGCTCAGCGGTGCAGTCGGAGGCATGCAGACGGGCAGTCAGCCCCCTCCAGCTGCTTAAAGGTAGCTCATCATGTGTTTCCTATTGGGCTCCGTGTAGCAGCAGCTGACGGAGCTCCTAAAACGATTAGCGTCCATGTGCACGAAGTATTTTTAGCTGAGTGTGTGCTGTATATTTAGGAGCCAAATAAAACTTGTCGCCTCCCCCGCGACGCTGGAGGAGAAGGTGAGAGATTCCCGGCGAACAGATCCGGTGTCTCATATTCGAGTTTTGGCACACGTGTCAAGAGATAACACCCAGAAACATTACTGATATTTAATGTCAGTGTTTAGCCATTTTTAAAAAAAATCCTTTTCCAACAAAAACACAACATCATGTTATATGTTTTATCTCTTTGGCTGCACTTTAAACAGATCAAGCCCAGAGCAACGGTTGTACCTGCCTCAGGTGGTCAATTAAAATGTCCTCTCTAATAGTTTGCTGTTTAATTAAATTAATATTTCATTAAATCACTTTGTACTTTCCGTAACCACATGTAAGAACTAGAACTACATTATTTAATTTTATGACGATTGACCTGAGGAAAAATACAATTAAACATAACTCAAAAGTCTGTTCTTCCTCAGCCACTGCGGCTCTGATGGTAAATTGGTAATTATTGGGTTTTGTTGTGGATTAAAACAATTAAGATTTTATTAATTTAATGTTTTTCAGCATTTTACAGGATTGTATGTTGAAAATAATTGTGATTTCAGCTTTGGGAAGTTGCCAAACCAATAAAAACTCACCAAAAACTGATAAAAACTAACCAACCAATCCTCCTTGGTGAAGGTCACTGATAGTGAAACCAGTTCTTCATTGTAAAACTGAACTGAACTCATGTCGTTTGGCCTGAGTTTCATCAAAGCCACAGTTCAGCGTTTGATTGATTTGAACAAATGAACTTCTCGGAGATGCCGCGGCGAAGTCTCTGCGATTTCTTTCCATTGCGGTCGGCGTGACGTAAAGCCAGCGACGCCTGTTTGGGGTAAAACCTCTCCGATCTCTGATGGGAAAACAAGATTTCCTGCAGCGTTCCCATGCGGCGTCCAAAATGGCGGCTTCTTCTCCTTCTAACCACCAGTGTTTACTGACAGTGCGGGCTTAAAGTCACGCTCGGCTTATGATTTCCTAACTGATTCTGTGTTGATGCCATCCGGAGAGTCGCTCGCTGCGACCGGGGATGAGCAGCTGGCCTCCGCTCCCACTTTTGGACTGTTTAGGTTGAGAGGGTTCTGTGGCGAGGCCAGCCCAGAGTTTACATTGGAGGAGTTTCATTCCTAAACACCATAAATCTATTTAGGAGAAGAAGATGGATGCCCGATGTCTGTTGCTCAGTAATAATTAAAGAAAACATCTCGTTCTGTCGTCTCGGAGTGAAGATAGCTCGGAGCTCCGGGGTATTGAAGTTTTACTTTGATGCTGGGTGAAAACGGTGTCGTCACTCTGCAAATGGCTGTTAGAAATTGAATTCTAGGTTCAGAGAGTTCAGATTTCTACATAGTTTCCACTTCGGAGCCAGAGAGGTTTGATTTCGTGACAAGATGCGACGATTGTGGTCAGTTTTCAGAGTTTTCAAACGGAAAATGCCCTTTTCTCCAGGACGGGAGCGACAGTTAGAGAACAAAAAGTGAAAGAGACACACAAAATGTTTATTTTCTGGCTTTTTGGTCGATCAATCAATGAGGAAATGAACCACAAATCCTCTACATGGTGATATGTTGATGTTTTACTTTTAAATGCATCATGTCCAAGACAAAGACTCATTTTTTATGAGGATTTTTTGAAGGCATCAGTAATAAAAAGTTTATATGTTTATTTATTTTAATGCTGGATTTAAGGCATCTGGAGCAGTTTTGTTTTTAGCTATAGAAGCTTTGTAGCTGCTTTTTTGAGAGTTTTATCAAGTTTGAACCACTTAACATCCAGTTTGTTTACCCAAAGTAGCTTTAAAGGAACAGTTCACCCAATAATGTGAATTTAATTACATCTCCTCACCCCCATGTTGATAGAAAGTCGAGTTTGAGTAACTGAATTTTTATTTTTGGAGACGTTTCATGAACCAAAACCAACTCTTAAGATGCACGACTCTCGTGTATCTGCAATGTTGTCAGATTACCTGAGTAACCTGATTTCTCCGGCATGTACATGTAAACATACCGAGCTGTGAAAACAAGCCTCGAGTTCGAAGCATTTGAAGAAGCTTCCTCCTAACCCTCTATTTTTTATCTTCTCTTTCATGTCTGGTGACCTGTTTCCTTCCTCCTCACCTGCCTGCTACAGGTAAGAGTATTTTTAGTTACTAAGTATTCTGCACCATCAGCAGCATCAACAGGATTCGTAGTAGTTAGAGTAGGTTTACTTTGACTTTGAGTAACATTCCTGCAGACGTGCTGGAACAAACCCACCCAGCCTGTTTGACTGCATTCACCTCTGTTACTCTGAGACACACAGTTTGTCCTCACATGTGCTGCAGCTCTCTGCATGTGAAGTCTGTCTGAGGCTTCACAGCGACAGTGAACACAACACGACAGTCTGAAGACTTTCAGTGAGAGGAAAGAGAGAAAAGTATCTGAAGTCTGAGGTTCACTTTTAATCAAATCCTTTTCAGGACAAGTATGCACGGCCAAACTTCAGTTTTACTGAGTATCATCACCTCTTCTTTCACTTTCGGTGTTTCTCAAATCAAAACAAATAAGGATCAGAGACAAGTTAAAACTTTATGTTTCTTTAGGTTCATTTTTCAGCGTTTCAGCGTTGGCAGCTTGGTTAGGGTTAGAAAAACCTCATGTTTGGACTGAAAATACCTGGTTCTGTCACCACAAACACATCTGCAAAACATCCTGGAGTCTTAAAATGTCCTAATAGCACACCAAAAATATCCTTTTTGTGTCTCCAGTGATGCGGCTGTAGATGGCTCGACTTCTGATTTAAAAAAATATGATTTTTGTTGCCACAAACATGACTGGAAATGTCCCGAGATCTTATCAAAAACATCCAAAACATGGCCCGTTAAAAACACCACCAACACGGCTCGACTCTCTGTCAGAAATATCCGTATACGTGACTGAAGATGATGTGACTTACTGTCAAAAATATGTTGTTTGCTGCCATGAATGCAGCTGGAGATGTCCCCAGATCACCATAAAAACACCTGGACTCCTGCTCCAGCTTCCTGTCAAAAGAAAAACCCGACATTTTTCAGGTCTCATCAAAAACTACGAGATTCGAGCACACTTCAAAGGCTTAACCACTAATAAATCCATCTGCAGCTGATGAGATCTTATAATTGACCTGCGTACGTCATGTATATATGTATGCAAATCATTTGGTAGACAGGAATCTTTCCCGATCGTGAGGTCAAAACCTGTTAAAACTGTCAGCTCATTAAAGTTCATTAAGAGGTGTGTGATAGTCATCCAACAGTAATTAACCCCTGAACGCTTCCTTTTCTTCCTGCCTCTGCCTGTCGTCGTTCATCACATGTGGTCGAGTTGCAGTTATAAAACTCTACTAATGATTATTATCAGGTGTTTCATTTAAAGTTTGATTTGTGAAGTCGGCAGATAAACAGTGGCAGCGCGTGTTTCTGCAGACCACAAGACTTTGTTTCTTCACGTCCCATCAGACAATCTTTGACATTTTTATCTCAGAGAAGATTAACCAGTTATCAAAACAGCTGGTGAACTTCATTTAGTTTTAGTCGCTCTGGTTTGGTTTTGAGAAACATGCCAAAACGTACAGTTTATTTGGCTCTGAACCGATCAGATATTCTTCTTAGATCTCTTTGAGTTTCAACACCAGAACTTTCTTCTTTGCTCTATTCAGCAGCTGCTGAAGTCAAAACTCTCTTTTTCTCGTTTGAATTGTGTTCTAGAAAACACCATGAGGTGTCATGTCTCCGGTTTTCCAGCTTGTTTTTGTCCAGCTGTGATGGGAGCTGGATGATATCTAATATTTCATAAAAGACCAATATCGGCTCTGTGGATCAGATTTCTGCGGCGGTGCAGGTGTTCAGTCTGGATTTGATTGTGAGCGAGCAGCAGAAACACAACACTGATCTTTAATCAGTTTCTCTCTGGGGTCTCTTCTGTTGAAGCCTTCTCATGCCGTCCGCTCTGTTTGTGCTTTTAACTCGTCCCCGCCTTCATTTATACAAGTCAGAGTTGTTAATTAATGAACAAAAGAGTCATTTATTGTGTTTTTAATCCCTCCAGAAGTGACATTCATCAGAAATTCATAAGAACTTGTCCAAGTGTTGGCAGAGCAGAAAAGAACGCTGATTAAACACACTTGAGTCATGATGATGTGCAAGTTTAACAGCTGACTGACTGTTTACTGGCTTCTCAGAGGGTTTACCGACTATTAAACCTGTTGACTGACTGTTTACCTGGTTTACTGACATTATTTTTACCTGGTTTACTGACTGATGAACTGGTTTAACTAACGATGATTTGCTTCACAGCGCTGTCGAATATTTGACCGTGTCTCTCAATCAAACTAAATAATGAACCATCGCTGACATTAACGTACTGTGTGTGTGTGTGTGTGTGTGTGTGTGTGTGTGTGTGTGTGTGTGTGTGTGTGTGTGTTTCACCACATTGGCAGCCAAGTGCTACCACTTCCTCCTCATGGCAGCCGCAACACGTGGCCTCACCTCCGCAGAGAGAGCATCTCGTTTGAGGGTTTTAAAGACACAGAGCCGACCAAACCAGACTCTGTTTACAAAAGTCACAATTTAGTGGATTTATCTATTTTGTCAAACTGTCTGACTGACACGAATCTGCTAAGAATGGATTTGATGTTGTAAAGGAAGCGTCACTTTTTTTTAAATTAGATTTTATTCATCTTACTCGTCAATCCGAGTCTAAAATTATGTGATTTGTCAGTGAGATCTGGTGAAGAAAGTCACACATCGCATCCAATAAGTTGCTCCCCTAAACTGTTTGAAGCCCAAGTTAAACACCACCGAACGATTAAATGCTTTTTTTTACAAAACATCTTAATTTAAAAAAAACATTTAAGTCATTTAAAGCCAGTTTATTTCTACTACAAGTTTAAAGTTTTATCTCTGGTAAAAATCAACGCAGACACACATCTTTATTGGAATAATTTGACAGGTGATGGAAAGTCAGCTCGGCTAATTGAACCTTAAAGAACCTTAAAAAAAAACCGGCTGAACGTAACTTTTCAGCCCACCTTAAAGACTCCTGAACATCAGCGGCAGGTGAGAGCGGAGGGGAAACTGAATCACGGCGTTGATGATGTCATTGCTCCTCGGGGTTTCACCGCCCACCGCCGAGCGATGTGCAGGAAGCTGCTGAGGTCGGCTGGGTTTTCCTCTGATTCACTCTTTGTTCAAATGACGCAACAGATCAGAGGAAGAATCATCGACGTTGGAAAAACCTCCTTATAATGTCCTCGTAGTGATATTAATTATATTTAACTTGACTCATTCTAAAGTCCTCTAATGTGCATTCATCCTGTGAGAACATTTTGACTGACTTAGTAGATAAGTAACTAGTTTACTGACTAGTTTACTGACTGGTTTACTGATT